>NW_011345675.1:99236-103205 GCF_000735185.1 Notothenia coriiceps | reverse complement strand
TAGGACAGAGAGTGAATACACATACTTTACAGAGATGCTGTATGAGAAACCAATGTGATTTTGGAAAATTGCACAATATAAATCTATTCTAGTAGACCTCAACAATGGAATTATGATCAGTAGAAATGGCCATGACATGGGACCTTTAAATAACGAGGCTATGATTATTGATGCATCAATGTGTTCTTCCCATCTGATTAAGGTGGAAATTGTAATGACTGCTGGAGATCTAAACCTATCGTTCTATGCCTTACTTGTTTGTTTTTAATTGAATAGTTTTTTGTATTGGATTTGTAAAGTGACTAAAATGTCAACAAAAGTTAAAAGTTGACTTCCAAAATGTAGTGGAGTAGAAGTACAAGGTGCAGTACTTGACTCCATTATATTCCACCACTGACCATTGAAGAGGTTTTAGCAGCAAAACATCAAGTCATCTGCATAAATGAGTGATGTGTGCAAGAACAGCATGAGAATATAGAGGACATTTTTTTAATTGGATGTCACATGATGCATTTAGGCTGAGAAATGCTTTGTTTTAAATATACTGAGCCATTACAACGCATTTTAAAATGAATTCAAGACCAATCTGTTAAGATTTGCCTCTGTATATATATTTTTAAATATATTTTACTTTTATATTTTAATCTCCCAGACTGTATTCATTTTTTAAATTATTTTATATAATTTGCAAATATCTTTTTTTGACTGATTGATCTTGAAAAAAAGGCAATATTAATAAAGTTATAGAAATGGCTTAAATTGTCATCCATAAAAGGAAGATAATATCTCTCACGGTTGCCTCATGTTCTTCTACTTTAGTTTCAGTAACTACATTTCCCAGAATGACTTGTGGCTTCACCAAAAGAACATGTCTGAACTCGTTGCTTTCAGCTGTGGGTTTTCTCAGTCTGTGGAGGGACAGCGAGAGTTATAATGGTCCCAAAAAGTAAAAGAAAGTCGTGGCTGTTAAAGAAAATGCAGCATGTTTAGCTGCTTGTTGTTGCCATACTAAAAATCCCACAGACGTTAAAGTTTCCGAGCCTCTCACTGTGGTGGGTTAGTGTCTCTTTATGTTGTTCTCGTGTCTCGTTGTGGTCTCTTTGTGTTTCTTTTTAGTCATTTTATATTTCTTTGTAGTTATTTTATTTCTCTTCCTGTTGCGTTGGTATGGGGCTATTTTCGTAGGTAAAGGCCAATGGGGGCCCTTGAAGAGCAAGTGATCCAAAATGAGTCTGTTGAGGAGCTGGTTCTTTCTGCGTTTTATGAAAATACTTTCAGGAAAAATAAATGAACCCTGATGTTAATTTGTTGCAGTTTTGATCCTCAAATAGATTGCATTTATTTATATATATCGTTTTCCCAGTTTTTATGACCCCTCAAAGTGCTTTCCATACATAAGTCACCCATTCACATCCAGTCATACAGACGCAGAGGCAAGGTGCCACCTGATCAAGGAAACTAACATTCACACCAAATTAACACAATTTAGGGTTTATTTCGCCCAAGGACAATTCAACATGTCTTCTGATTGTTAGACGACAACACTATTTAACAGCCACAGCAGCCCGTTTTTAGTAAAGAATCATTAAAAAATGTTCTTTATTTTTGGTTTGATGTTATCAATATGTGTGCATGTACCCTACAAAGAAAAAACACCTCACAAAACAGAACAAACCCTGACTTCTCTGATAGTTTATCATCAATTTTTCCCGGTTTGACTTCTCCTTTCAGGACACTTGAGCAGGCTGAATATTTGCTGACACAGCGGGTTTTCTCTGTACCCCGGTCCTGTGTCTAAAGGACAAGCTGTCTGACCACCAACAACCACACGAGCATCAGCAGCACGACCAGCTGGGTCTCCTCCACTACTTTGCGAGACCGCTCTGTACTGTACCATTACACAAACCTCATAATAGTTGTGATTTATTACCCCCATGTGACAGCGTAGAGTTTGGCAGGAAGCCTACGCAGCTTCGTCTTCCACCACAAAAAACATAAAGGCGTATATTTGAGATTTCCCGCAGGTGGGTCGCCGGTCACTGGGGACGGTAATGTAGCTGAGAAGACATGAAAAAAAAGGAAAAGAACGAATGATGTGACCCCTTTAATGCTTTCCCATCACTGTCTGCAACGAGAGGAAGGATAAAGGCAGAAAGTCCGTATTTCCACAATTTGTCTTCATCTTTCTCTCTTTATTTCTATATTTCTCTTTCTCTGTGAGGCAGACATGCCCATGAAGTGTTTATCTTACATGTCAAATAACTGTTTATGCAGTAAACCGAAGCAGGGCAGTACAATGGCAGGGTAATGGATGGTAGATGCTAAGTACAATGGAACGATCCAAGTGTTTTGATTGGAGGGCAATCGAAACCCAACTCAGAATAAACAACTACGAGCTGATTTTGTTTATTAAAGTCAAAGACAGAGAGGGGTTTCCTGAGTGATGGTGTTTGAGCCGGCTGCCGGGAAATTTCAAAAAGGTTTATAATGAGCTGCAGGATCAAAATCTATTTAATTGTGGTGTAGTTGTACTTTTTTGCTTTGGTGCAGAGGCGTGTTGACAACTTAACAAATGCACAATACAACCTGACTTACTGGTAACGAAAACCACAAACCACAAAGGCAAAGTCACCTGGAGTCCAACCAGAGAGTGCAAGTCATACTGTCAGCCTGTTTATGTTTTGCTTTGCAGCATTTCAGCATGCATTGACATCAGATAGAAGGGACAGACATGTAACATAGGGTATGACATGCAACACATGTCCCTGCATAGCTTAATGGCCACATATCATGCTTTTCCGGTTATTACCCGTCCCCTTGTGTGTTATGAAGGTTTTTCTGCATGTAAACGGTGTGCAGAGTCAAAACCCTCAAAGTACACCCTGTAGCGAGTTTAGTTTAGTTTAGTTTTTATTAGGATCCCCATTAGCACTAGCATGAGCATTGGCTATTCTTCCTGGGGTCCTCACCCACACAAAACATACATAATACAAACCAGAACGGAACAACTAATCATTTCATGAAAAGTGCATGGTAAGGAAGTGAAAGCAAAAACAAAACAGAAAAAAATAGTCATCACATTTTAGCCATCATCAAGTCAAAACCTAAACAAAATTTTACCAACAATATAATTTACATGATAATACTAATTACTAATTACTAATTGACTCACAAGTACAGTTCAAATTTAATTTGTAGTTCTCAGATATTGTTTTAGCAAATGTTTGAAATGTATGTTTGAGTTGTCTTAAGCGAGTAAAGCTCTAAAACAGAAAATACCTCCCCAAAACGCCTCGTTGGTGAAACGTCATCATGACGTCATCGCCATTTGATTCTTCCGGGTACGGGTCCATTTAGTTCCGGGTATGTGCTTTCGTAAGAACGTACCCGGAACTAAATGGGCCAATCCGTGGAGCCGTTACGTTACGTCCGCGGAGCCGTTACGTCCGCGGAGCCGTTACGTTAAGCCCCCGCTGATTGGTCCAAATTGACCAATCCACACACACACTCAGTGCAGGCAGCCCTGCTGATTTCTGCTCCCTGCTGCAGGCTGATAACAGACAGTTGGGATCGCGCGAACTTCTCTCTGCAGACCCATTCTCACAGCGTTTATCAATCTATAAACCTTTTTCTTACTCAATATCAAGCCACACTTATTGTTTTTATTTTGGCTGTGACTTTGTGTGTGTTCAGGTTGAGTTTGGCTGTGTTTGGCTGTGTATGGCTAAACAAGGAAATCACGGAGGGGGGGGGGGGGCTGCAGCGAGCCGTTTAGTGGAGAAAGTGAATACTGCTGAATACACATACTTTACAGAGATGCTGTATGCGAAACCAATGTGAGTTTGGAAAATTGCACAGTATTTTTCTATTTTAGTATACCTCAACAATGGAATTATGATCAGTGGAAATGGCCATGATATGTGACCTTTAAATAAATGCACCGTTTTATTTTGAAAAGCTTTATTTTGA
>NW_011345675.1:82398-99201 GCF_000735185.1 Notothenia coriiceps | reverse complement strand
CTAATTACTAATTACTAATTGACCCACAAGTACAGTTCAAATTTAATTTGTAGTTCTCAGATATTGTTTTAGAAAATGTTTGAAATGTATGTTTGAGTTGTCTTAAGCGAGTAAAGCTCTAAAACAGAAAATACCTCCCCAAAACGCCTCGTTGGTGAAACGTCATCATGACGTCATCGTCATTTGATTCTTCCGGGTACGGGTCCATTTAGTTCCGGGTACGTGCTTTCGTAAGCACGTACCAGGAACTAAATGGGCCAATCCGTGGAGCCGTTACGTTACGTCCACGGAGCCGTTACATTAAGCCCCCGCTGATTGGTCCAAATTGACCAATCCACACACACACACACTCAGTGCAGGCAGCCCTGCTGATCTCTGCTCCCTGCTGCAGGCTGATAACAGACAGTTGGGATCGCGCGAAATTCTCTCTGCAGACCCATTCTCACAGCGTTTATCAACCTATAAACCTTTTTCTTACTCAATGTCAAGCCACACTTATTGTTTTTATTTCGGCTGTGACTTTGTGTGTGTTCAGGTTGAGTTTGGCTGTGTTTGGCTGTGTATCGCTAAACAAGGAAATCACGGGGGGTGGGGGGGGAGGCTGCAGCAAGCCGTTTAGTGGAGAAAGTGAATACTGCTGAATACACATACTTTACAGAGATGCTGTATGCGAAACCAATGTGAGTTTGGAAAATTGCACAGTATTTTTCTATTTTTAGTATACCTCAACAATGGTATTATGATCAGTGGAAATGGCCATGACACCTCTCCTTTAAAGAGTCTGTGACAGCATCCCAACAACTGTTGTACAATGAAATATTGGGCTACTAGTCATCTCGAACAATCAGTTTAAAAAAGAAGGTGCGATACCGTTCCGATAAATATCAATAATTTCGAACATCGCGGGGAAATTCCTTCGACTCATTTTGAAGTTTTGGGGGAAGCCGGAAGTGACGTCAATGCGGGAACGCTTCACTGTGCGGTTAGAGAGCCAAACACGGACAAAGTTTGTTGTCATGCGTAGAAATGGTGAATTACTGAGTTTAGGCACGTTAATAACGTTTTAATGAAGTTGACTACAGTATATTCATATTTGTCAGTGCTTTCATGTCAATTCGGCGAACATAAACATAAATGATCGTGGTGAAGATGATGATTAAATTAGGATTAAAAATCGGTAGTGAGAGCTGCTGAATTTCCTGCCGTCGGATGTGATATAAAAACAAATCGAATATTTATGTAGTTGTAAACTCAAGTGGATTAAACTACATTTATTAGTGCTTTCATGTCAATTCGGCGAACATATGATACATTAAATGATCGTGAGGATGATGATTTAAAAATCGTTTGTTTGATACACCAACATGGATTAAACGTGTGTTTTTTTTTACCACAATGTTGGGGAAATTAATGGATAAAATGCACGGAATATTATTATTATTATTATTATTCCCACTCCGATCGGGACACTAGGTCCACCGTTTCCCCGCAGCGAGGCTCCCCCCGTTGACAGTTTACGTGGGCTGGGCTGGGTGTAGTGGCGGACTGGCCATCGGGACGAATCCCGATGGGCCGGTACCGAAGTGGGCCGGTCGGATAAGTCACTCCCCCCGTTGACAATTTACTAGCGGTACCGAAGTGGGCCGGTCGAGAGTCCCGGGATGATTTTTAGTCCCAGTCCACCACTGGCTACATGACCGTATGATCGCCCATATTGACGCACCTAATTCCTAAACTTCTAACGGATACAACATAAACCGATCCTTCAGCCTCATATGAGCTCTCAGACACGTTCAAAATTAAACTGTCATCGCTGTCTGAGCTTGCTGCTGTGTGCGCCATCGTGCGTTTACATGCAGATGCTGGGATCCTGAACGGTGCAGCTGGAGCGCTGTGCCCGCAATGACGTCACACATCATTTGGCGGGACTTGAAGAATCCCCGGAAAGATCCAGAAAATGGTCAACATTGAAGGGCAGATTAATGGTTATCAAAGTACAAATATCCAGAATCAGTTCAGTAACGGTTTTCAAGGGGACAATATTTACTCAAATTGATGGGTTTGGATGATGGGGGAAACTCGTGTCACAGGCTCTTTAAATCAAACTGTATGCGCCTCCAGAGACTCCCTTGTTTACTTCTGCGACATAGTAACACTCACACTTCTATTGGATAGCGCTCCAACACATTGTACGTGATAGGCTAAGGGGCGTGACATCTCTAAACTGTTGAACAACAGAGCCGGCCAGCTAACCAATCAGTGCAGCCTGGGCTCAGGTTTCAGACAGAGGGTGAAAAGAGGTGCTGCAGCACAGGCAGTATGAGAAAATGAAAGAGCTTTTTGAACATTAAACCATGTCATAGAAGAAGCACATAATACAAATATGAACCTAAAAATTTGAATAATAGGGCCCCTTTAAACACAAAGTACCAAAATGAGCTTTCATGTTCAAACCAGCCACATGTACTGAAGCCCACTGCTCAAGTTTCAAGCGATTTACTGCTATTGTCAACAAAACGTCAGCGCCTGAGTTTATTTTATTTGATCTAACTAACCCGTTAAACTTGCCAGGTAACCGACATGTCCCTACAGTACAAAGACTGATTATTTGGCTCCACTCAGTCGTATTTACTTCGTCCAATAAAATGTTTCCTGCCTCAAACAAATTGTCGTGTGACCAAACCAACAAGATGCTGGTTCAAGAGATTTAAAATGAAGATTTAAAATGCAGATTTTTCCAGTGAGCGTGGAGAAGGATGAAAACTCCTGACAGAAAAACTCCCAAACTATGCCTGTGGTTTGTTTTATGTGGTCGAGTGGAGCCCATTTATGGATCCTCTTTGGTTTCCCTCTTAAAGATCAAAGCGTCCGAGCTAATCCATTTGACTGGGATCTGCTGTCGCCATGACAACAAGATCACAGACAGGAAGCCCGTCCTTCCTTCACGGGACCTTGTCATCAACAATGCAACCACTCAGCAGTGTCTGACTATCCCATAAGTCTCTGTGAGTGAGTGTGAGTGTGAGTGAGTGTCTCTGTTTGCATTCTCTGATGCATATGTTTGTGTGTGTGGGTGTGCATGTGTGCATGTGTGTGTGTGTGTGTGTGTGTGTGTGTGTGTGTGTGTGTGTGTGTGTGTGTGTGTGTGTATGTATGTATGTATGTGTTTAGTTCTGCTTCAGTGACCCAGAAATAAATCTTTAAATGCTGCGTTTATGGGTCACTTTAAGCCCCCTGTGTTTGCCCAACAAATAATTGGAAACTAAATCTGACATTTTTTAAACTTTGACTCAGAAAGAAGAAACAAAAATAACTGCAGTAGTACCATACCGCCGGACAACATATTGAGTCCTTGTTAAATCAGAAAATGCTTGTCCGAAAACTTAAATTAGGCTAAAGCTAACAAAGTCAGTTAGTCAAATCGAGGTACGTTTGTCATGTTGGTTGTTTCATTTGAAGTTTTTTGACCCAGCAATGGGACAATAAGGACTGAGGTCAGCAATGAAACACCATCTTAGAAGCACAAATGGTGAATTTGGTAGTTAAGGACCTACACTTTGAAGGATGCTCACTGAATTTGTTTAACACAGACTTGGATTTCTCATCATTATGAATGAATCACTTAATAATCAGCGTTTAGATTGGTTGCATATAAGTCTCAAATTCACGATGAAATTCTATAGCGACTAGGTACAATCTTGTTGTTTTAAATCTCAATGTATTACACAAACAAGGCACAACAACTATTGCACAACTAAAACAAGAGGAGGATAGAGATTTATTTTCCCTCAGCCATCGGTAGCTGACCAAAGAGTGTCCTACAGTCCTTGTTGGAGTTAATATTCCAAGAAGGGGAAATGGCGAACATTGCAACAACCGAAGTAACTGTGGAAAACAAATTGCAGTGCGTCCTGTGTTGTCGGTTGCTCTCAAGGGGAAATGTAAAGTGATTTGGTTTTCTTTGTGACAGTGGCGCCAACATAAATACCACTTGTAAAACGCTAAGCGGGGGAAAATGTGTGTGTTTTATACTTAGTTATCAGCCCACACATTCCAGAGGTCTAAACTTTCTTTTCCTTTTTAATCCAACCTTGATCAAAAACTAATTTCCCTCCCAAAGTCTTTAGTGCAGTTCATCACCTCTCTCTCCTCCTGTCCATAATGAAAACAGTGTGTGTGTCCCAGTGTGTGTGTGCGTCACATACTTTTGTCATCTTCGGACTGTTTCAAGCCCAATGTGAACAATATGATTTGGATGCCTGCAGGCCTTTACAGACTCGGGGAATGTGGAGTCTGTGTCGCATTAAGGGTCCGTTATAATCTCGTGATTGAAAGATGGAATGAGGCTGTGAAAGCTGGAGGGATCAGCTGCAGCACATTAGGACTTAAAGCCTGACAGATCTGCCTCCTCTGGGTTCAAGAGATAGATTCAACTAACCACATTTCCCCTCTTCACTCCATCTTGTCTGCATAACACCATGGGCCGGGCGAAATTGAAAAGATAATCCCTATTCTTTTATGTGTTTCTGTGGGGCTTTCTGCATTGAATGTGAAGCAGTGTGTGTGTGTGTGTATGTGTATGTGTGTGTGTGTGTGTGTGTGTGTGTGTGTGTGTGTGTGTGTGTGTGTGTGTGTGTGTGTGTGTGTGTGTGTGTGTGTGTGTGTGTGTGTGTGTGTGTGTGTGTGTGTGTGTGCAGAGGACATTAAATGTGAGCCCCATTTGTGAGCTGGATCAAACCTGCATTCTCAAATACTTTTCATGGCTCTTTCTAAAAGTACAGGGTGGTTTTGATTTGCCGATAAGTACTTAAACAAAGTCATACTTTATAAAAAGTTTTTAAGTTGGTAGAAATGGCTTTGAAAGTGTTTAATCATGCTTTACAGATCACAACAGCATTAATGAAAATAATATTTGACAGATTATAATGAAAACCCTTTTGCTGTTTACCCACTTTACATAATTACTTTATGGAAATCACTCAAATTCATCTTGATTGGATATTAGAAAGCGAGCCATTGACATTTACAACATCAAGTTTGCTTATTGTAATGAAAAAGCTAATGATCCTTCACTAACGATTTACTTTGTTAATGACGAATGATCCTGATTTGTAGTTAAAGATGTAATCAAAATGAATAAACAGTTTGCTTTAGCAAGTTGTGTTTAAGGAGAGGACATTTTCAAAAAGCTTTTTATTTCTCTCATACTGCTGCCTGTGCTGCAGCACCTCTTTTCACCCTCTGTCTGAAACCAGAGCCCAGTCTGCTTTGATTGGTTCGCTGGTCGGCTCTGTTGTGATTGGTCAACGAGTTATGTACAACGTGTTGAAGCGCTAGCCAATAGAAGCTGTTACATAGTGATGTCACTATGTTACGGAAGTAAACAAAGGAATCCAATGGAGGCATTTCAGACAGGGGGGGGGTGGGGGGTGTGTGGGAGAGAAACTCCACATGGAGGGAACACAGGGGTTTTAGCCTTTGCAGACCATTTAAATCATAATCTCGATTATTTGGGTCAATAATTGATATCACGATTGTTAAAAACAATTATCCATTCACTTTGAAAACATCCATTTATTGAGAAAAAAAAATGTGAACAGTATGTTTTTAACAGTTGATTACCCTGAACTGTAAGTATAATTCACCTGAAAAACCAATACAAAAAATAATAATAAAAAAAAGGAAAACAATTAATAATAAACAAAAATAATCGTTTTATTTCGATTACGTTGTTTTCGTAATCATTGTAAGCCATAATCGTAATTGCGATTAAAATACGATTAATTGAGCAGCCCTATAACACACTACAGGAAAGGGAACACCCCCAAAAGCATAAAAGGGCCCCTTTAATTTCTACGAATTGGGGTTTATCTCAACAAACTAACACTGTCCGCCCATCAGGGTCCAGATGTGATTCCCTCACCATCACCATCTCAAGTGAAATAGTGAGTAAAGTGTGAATGTCACTTTAGAAGACACTGATTAAGCAAAGTGTCTCAGAGCCTCGGACTTGAGTTTATTAATGACCGGGCTGAAGTGTTGTATGACTCTCTGAGCCATTAGAGACCTGCAGAGGATTTGTCACAGAGGCCGAAGCCGTCTCATTTCTTCCTTTTCCTCGTCTGCAGCCCGCACTGTTTCAAACACTTCATTACTGATGAGTTGCGAGGCAATGGATTTTCAAACATTTCACCGACTCCGTCTCTTGGCAGTTTTATTTGTCTGGTCCCTCCAGCAGGATGGAAACAGATGGAAGGAGTGACCGAGGAAAATGTCCGACAATATCTAAACTATCTCAAACACTTGCCTCATGGTTTGTCAGAGTGCCTGCCATCCGAGTTTGTAAAGGAACCAAAATTGCAGCTGCAGACTTTAATAAACATTTATACTTCTTTAAAGCTTGATTCATTTTTCCATTAGGTCTCACTTCATCTTATTTTTGAAAGAAAATGTTGTGTATTTTGATTAAAAAAGTTACAAAAATGAAAGTTCTTCCAGCTCTGTTTCCAGCATTATTGTGACTATGAAGAGAACACTTTTTCTTATTACTTATTTTTATAGAAGGATCCTTAAGAAGAAGGGACAGTTGTAGATAATTCATGTTGGCTGCTTGAGATGGATGCAGTCATGTTATTATTTGAATCCATCATTTTACTCTTGATTTCTCCCTTTAATATCTGAGTTCATGCAGATAAAGATAATGTTATTTTTCTTTTTTGTTGTGTGCAGTTTGTGCAGGATGCATTTATCAATTTCTGTTACACATATGCTAGTGGTTTGCAACAAGTAATTCATCATCTATAAACATTTGGTTTGCATTTCATAAATGCAAATCAGATGCATGTAAAGGACAAATGAGTTTGTGAACAATGGCTGCTCAAGCCAAGCTTCTTTTTCTGCATGCATGCTTTGTGAAGAACACGACTCAATATTGGCTCAGAACAGCGATGTCTTATTGTGTTCATTACTCTGTCCAGTGGTGGAAAACATGTGGGATTAAGTACAGATTCAAGTACAGTTTGAGGTACTTGTGTATATCCAATTTATTCTAGTTCCACTCATCTGCATCTCATAATGTAATTTACCAGAAAATATGTATGTCACTGTTTGGTATTGCAGTAATACTTCTGAGCAAGATGTCTGAGCACTTCTTTTATTGTTTGCTTCACTCACATTACTAAGGATAGATATACCAACTATCTGTAAAATGTGTTTAAAGTCTCAGCTTTGTACCCTCATAAAATAATCAAAAGTTTCAATTATCTTTTACAAAATTGAATAAAATGAAAACTCATCTTATGCATACTTTAGTTTGTTTATATGAATTAAGAAAGTAAGTCTCTCCCACTAGATTATTAATCTGATGATCCTTGTTTAATCACTATCTGTTTTAAAAAGGATGGAGATGACAAGTTCCTCGCAAGTTAGGATCAATCCATCAACGTTGGATGTTCATGCAGGATTACATTACATTACATTTAGCTGACGCTTTTATTCAAAGCGATTTACAATAAGTACGTTCGACCAAGAAGATACAAACTTGAAGAAAACAGAATCATATAAGTACATCAGGTTTCATAGAGCCAAAACATTTCAAGTGCTACTCAACTGGCTTTAGATAAGCCAGCCCTTTATTAGTATATAAGTGCTTTGTTAGTAATTCTATCGCTCGAAGTGGAGTCGATAGAGATGAGTTTTCAGTCTGCGCCGGAAGATGTGTAAGCTTTCTGCTGTCCTGATGTCAATGGGGAGCTCATTCCACCATTTTGGAGCCAGGATAGCAAACTGACGTGTTTTTGCTGATGGGAACTTGGGTCCCCCTCGCAGTGCGGGTGCAGCGAGCCGTTTGGCTGATGAGTGCACGTGCAGGGTGAAAATGAATCCTTCACACACTGCAACTACAGCTTGTGTCACTGAACAAAGCACCTGAACCACCTGCTCTGGTTTTGTGTGGCTAATTAAGGATGCATGGGGAGGAGGTGCTGAAGCATGTTTTATGTCTTCAGGATGTATAAAGCTTATTTACATTAACACACAGTACATCTTGACATTTATGGTAATTCTAAAGATACAGAATGGCCTGAGGTTCCTGATGCTCATACTCCATGTTTTCATGCTGTTTTAAATTCACAGTATTACACATTAATGAATCTCTGACATTAAGGTAGCCTTCTCTTTTTCATTAAAAACACATCACAACTCAAAGAGAGGTGTACAGTATGAAGAAGCCTGATTAAAATCTCATCACATGCTTCCCCTCAGCTTATCTGGATTTTATCGTAGAACAAATTATCCAGAGCCGTCCTTTACTATCAGTAGACGTCCTAATAATCGCTGTCCTTTATATAGTTTAAGTCTACCAAAGGCACAGCAGTGCTTCTCCTAAGGGTGCAGGGTAAACCACACTAAACCATGATACAATAAAGACTACCCCAAATGTGAAACAAAATACATCGCAAGGCTTCCTGCAGTGTAGGTCATAAATCCCACCGCCAACTAAAAATGTAAACTACAAGGCAAGTCCATTTCTCACGATGGTTTCTGTAATCCTTCACAATGATGTAAGTTTATGTTGCATTTTCTCTGATACATTTGTTTTTCATTAGTTATATGAATCTATCATTTATATGTAATTTGTGACTGTATATACAATTTGCTTAAGAAGTTTAATAATCTTTGGTATTGATTTGAAAAAGCGCCTTAAACCCAATTAATTCGTTTTTCTTTCCTGTGACAGCCCATATTCTTCTCATTGACTTTATTTTTGCAAACAATACTGACAAATTGAAGAGGATTATAAAGTAAGGACAAGCTATTTCTATCATATTTATATCAAGCGATTATATTACATCATGTAGTGTTGACTTGTTAATAAACCAATGCATTTTAGTACAGCTGTACGACCCAGCGCACATGTCTGAGGCAGGAACGTTTGCGTTTCCAAGGCCAAATCTGATACTCAGCGACAGAGCAATCTGTCTGAGCTCAAAGGCAAAAATTCAGCATTCCTCATTCTGAGGCGGACCACCCAAAACAACCCCTACGCCCCCCCCCGCCTCACTCCCAGCTCACCCAACCCTCCCCTCTGTCTCGGGTTACAAGGCATTGCTGGTCTAAAAGAAAATGTCACAAAAAAGGAACTTGAACTTCAAAAGGTGACTAATCTGAAGTGGGCTGAGTTAATCGTGTGCATCTGTTGGAGCTCCGAGGCTTCCCCACACAGCGAGCACCCAACACTAACCCGGAGAACATTATCACTACTCAGGGTTTAGACGAAGACATATATCTCTGGTGAATGTTGTTTACAAAGCCACATGGGGAGATACACTGCGATTTGGAGGTTTTGGAGGTTCCTTCCAAAATGTCAGATTTGACAAGACTGCTATCAAGTGAATGTCACATCTTCAGGAGAGGATTTCAGTTAGGCCCATGAAGGATGCACTTTCAAATAGTAAAGTTAACCGGGAAGGAGACAAGGTAGGTTAACGCCCTTAGAAATATATTGCTTTTTCAATTTTTCCAATTGTCTAAGCTTGATGTGTTTCGGAGCTTATGTTGTTGAACACAAACGTAAATAATTCTAGATGCATCTTAAAGCTGGACAAGAACATATTTGTATATTAAAATAGAATAAAATAGAAATTCTTCCAGTAAAAACAGAGAATTCACATATTGTATCTGCCATTCATCAAACAGCAGACTTATGTAGAGATGATCAGGTGAACATAAACAACTAATATTTCCCTCAAGATTTGTGAAAGACAGTATATGTTGGATTCTCTACGTGGCAATAAACACACCTCCAGATGTATGCTAATGTTTCAGCCCAAAATGTTACATTAATACTCCTTTGAGTTGTAATGCATCTGCAGAGTTAACACAAGGTCAACATTGCAGGTGATAAGTACAACGCATTTGTTCACAACCAGACACACAAACTTAAAAAAACAAGTTCACGCGTGAAGAATTTCAATTCCTGACACATTCATCTTGATAAACAAAGCAGAGACACCGTCAGAGGTTTGAATGAAGCCAGGCCGCAGACAAAGCTTTCCGATGCCAAATATTCCTGATCTGAGTGAATGTCTTGAAGCGATGAGATGAGAAATGTCCTGATGATGCTTTCTCTTCAGGCAGATGCTTAACATTCGAGGCCAGATGTTTTAATTCTACAGAGCCTTTACAACATGCTGCTTCAGCAAAACCCACACTTAGTGAAATGACAATAATCAAACAACGAAAAGAAGACAACATCTGTAGTTATGGCCATAACAACCGCCTTCTTACTTATTTCCCCTGACATGTAAAGCAAACATATCTTTTTAAAAGTGCTATCTTAACAAACTTACATGTCAACAGATCCATCACTATGACACTAAGCAAACTTCAATCGCAGATAAAGACTGTGTGACAAAGTCAAAAGCTACAGTAAAAAATAGTGAGTTTAAATAAGTGCTTGTTGAGTTGAAATTGTTTGTTTAAAGCAGAGTTTTTAAAAACATCCTATCAACACACAGCAGAAAAACTGAATGTGTATCAGCTATTCCTGAGCTTTTATTGACACTTATACTGTGATATCAAATAATATAAATGTAAGAATGAAAGTACACTTTCCATAAATATTTGAGCTTCAGAGCAACTTCTAAAAGGACTAATGGACTACAACTACTGCTGCTGTACCATACTATGTCAATAATGTTGTTTTGTGTTGCTTTTATCTCATTTCAATGGACACAGCCACATATAGACAGTGTGGGAATATTATTTGAGCACATATAGTCAGTAAAACATTATTCAGATTTTAGTTTCAGTGCCTCAGAATAAAACAAAAGTGTGACTTTAAAGACTCAACATTTCATAATCAACACTCAGCAGCTGTACATACATTGAATTGAAGACATCATTAACCTTAATACAGCTGGTCCACAGGACATGCTGTGTTTTTAGTCCCTCTGGCTTGATTGGAAAACCTCTCAAACACCTGTAGCCCACAGCTGCATGGAATTAACTTGATTAGCAGATTGCATTCTGGGAAATGTAGTATACTTACAAAGTCAGGTAGAAGGAAACACAGCAAGCAGGTTTGGGTAAAGTATGTCCAACAGAAAGTCTAAGAGCTCATCAGAGAATGATTTATTAAATGTATTTAACATTAGAAATATAACTTCTAACAATGTTAAGATGATATGGGTAGTTTTACTCTGTGTGGATTACTTTACGTTTAATAAAAATGTTTTTTGTCATGTTAAAAATGTACAGAAAGGTTTGATTCTGTCGGCTGTTGTTGTTTTGAAGATCAATTCACAAAAATGTATGTTAACACCACAGTACCTTTTGTGTTAAATAGATATTTAATCCCACACATATATATATATATGTTTAAGGCCTAACACAATTGATCTTCATATATCATTGTCATTTTATGCCATTGTATGATACCTTGTGTTAATCAGGGAACATTTTACAAGTAGATATTTAGTTACAACCAGCACACTCCAACCTCTTGAACCCATGAATCACTATACACTTACATCCTGTGGCCAATCATTGTTCAAACCCCCTGACATTCAGCTTATTTCTAGCAGAGATCACAAAGTTTCCAAAGATACCAAATATGTCCAACTTAATTATAGGATATGTGTGTAAAATAATGCACAAGACATCTGGTTCAGCCATAAAAACGATTTGATTAAGTGTTGGAACAAGTAGACATAACAGTCAGGATTTTGTAGTTTAAAGGACTTGAGGGATCATTCAAGGGTGGACATCAAGAGATTAAATGACATAAAACCTGATTTCTATGTATTCTGACATCTTTCCAGAACCAATTCTTTCATATTTTATTTATCGGTTCATGTTTTTCTGACTCTGGTAGCCTTTCAAGTTTTAAAAGCTCAGAAAGGTTGTTGTAAGTCTTTCTAATGGGGAAGCAGAAGGGGGTTTCTGGCACAACTTCACCTGTTTTTAAGGCGCACAGAGAAGGAAAAAAGTCAGACGAGGTCAAGGCCAGCTTTTCATGATGACCCTGATGAATTCCACAAGATGAAATATGTATGCCTTACAATAAAAATATTCTATACACCACAAGTGTTGCTGGAGTTTTGACCTCTTCACTCTTTTTAATGTCACCAGATGTTTCTCCAGCTCAGCGATCATACGATATGACACACAGGAGCCAGCCGTCACTGACATCAGTAATTAGATTTCTCTCTATTTGGTAGTAATGACAGACCCCCAACCATACTGTCTGCATTCCTCACTGTAGGACAGAGGCAGAATGAAAACATCCCCTATCACATTTCATCCTGAGCACCACCTTCGCTCAGCAGATAGCAACTCCAGCAACATGTGGCCTGCCCTTGAACATTAACCGAAACCACATGTGTGTGAATCCCCCCATCCCCTGTCACACACGTACACACACACACACACACACACACACACACACACACACACACACACACACACACACACACACACACACACACACAGTGTCGTTGTACTGGGGTGATTAGGGGGAAGCCAAAAATCAAAGGTACAAATCCTGAAAATTATAGGACTTGCAGAGCGGCCATGTTTTCCTCTCTCACGCTTCAATGTGAAGCGTGCAACCACCAATGCACATGCAGATTGGAGTGGGCATCCGCTTTATGCTGAACCTTTTCAGAAACGTGAAACAAACCTAAATGTTCAGTCTGCCTGAACTCGTTGGAATCTGAATGCAACAGGAGGTATTTGTTGATAAGGTAAAGCTAAGATACTTTATGATCCCAAATTGGGAAATGTTTTACAGCAGAATAAAAACAGGCATTGCACAGAATTAGAAAAATAGTAGAAAATAAACAATCATAACATAAAAACATCTCCAAATAAAACAGAAACAACTAAGGCACAAAAAAAAAAGAGGTTGACTGTAACTATGACAAATAAAACACTATTAAAGGGCCAATTTATAGCTAACACAATATAAAAGTAGGATGTTGAGTTGAGCAAGGAGTGGCATATTAAATCTAAAAGTAAAACGTACAGTGTGAAGTTATAAGTGCAGTTAACAAAAGAGAAACTATGGAGCTATGTTGCACTAGAAGGCAAGATGCAGATAAATAAAATCAATACATTTTTATTACACCTAGGTTACGAACAAAAACAATTCTCCCCTCCAGCCATACAAAGAGTTTTTAAGTGCCATTCATGAATCATGTGAAACTGAATCAATCAAAATTTTCAAAGCTGTTTTTTTCCGCTATCTATATTTTTAACAGGAGAGCGCCGCAGATTGTTGACATGGGTCGATGACATGTCTCTGCTTGTGTTTTCCCCTGTAGCGCTACAGACATCCATCATGCAATCCGACAGAGCTCTTCATTTACTGTATCTCACGCAGATTGTGACCAAAGATTTTAGCATCATGTGATGAACCAACAGAACAGTCATAGTTTTCAAAGGGACTTTTTCATTCAAACAAGATGGATATCTTCAAACCTCAGTAGATAAAACCAAATGCACGCACGGTTAAGACTTTAAATCTCACTTTTTGTAATTTGAAAGAACTGATTATTTAATAGATCTGTAACAAAATGTGGAAAAATACCGTTTACACTTTTATTTTTATTCTATTTTTTTTTTAAAGTGTTTTTCCTTTAATTTTTGTTATTACTTTTCATTTAAATTTTTAAATTTTTGTTTATATTTTTAAATGTATTTCTATTGATTTGTTATTTGGTTTTCAAGTATTTTACTGAGTTTAATGGGGAACCTGGGAACCTGTTTTTGTCAACAAACTCAACTAATTTAAGTACAAATCAGAAAAAGGCTAAATACTTTTAATAAAATCAAAACATCAGTCCAGAAAAATACAACTAGAGTAAGGAATATATATAAAAAACGTAATCAATAACTTCAATAATTATTTAAGTATGATTATAAATAATAATAATATATATTATTCTGAAATGGGCCAATTTTTTTTCTTTGACTTGTAACAGAGTATTCCTACACTCTGGTACTTCTACTTTTACTCAAGTACACGATGAGTACTTCTCCCACCTCTGGACAAACGTAGCGGAGTAAAAAGTACACTGTTTACCTCATAGACCACATGTGTCAAACTCAAGGCCTGGGGGCCAAATCAGGCCCTTAGTGGATTTAATTTCGGCCCGCATGATAATTTCTAATTACTATTAGATCTGGCCCGCTGGTATATTTCACGCACACCTTCACTCAATCCTGAGGATCTCCTCAGCTCAGAGCCTGACCCCAAACATTGATGAACTTGCACCCGAGATGAGATGCCAAGTATCTGGCTTGAACTAGCATCACAGCAGCACACTGAGTTTCAATGGATGTTTCCTTTTGCACTTTGTTTCTTGCGACAACAGGGCATGTTTGGTTTGTTCTTTGAGGGAAATAGTTTTGTTGAAGCTGTTGTTGGCTTGTGGAAAAATGTAATCATAAGAAATAACTCCGGAAAAGCTGCAGATAGAGCCATAAGAAATGAATGCAACTGATTATTTAATGTTTAATGTTGTTTTTATAGGCAATCATTTAAGCTTTGTTAGTTCCCGGTTTAATATGTGCAATAAGTTCATTTCAACAAGTTTTGCAATAAACATTGAACCAGTCCGGCCCTCGACTGTACCCATTTTTTTATTTTGGCCCACTGTGTATTTGAGTTTGACCCCCCTGATGTAAATTGATACAAGTTTCAAAATACAAGTTTCATAGCTAATACAAAATATAAATCAATTATTTAAATAAACATTGACATACAGGTTAGCTGGGCGGCGAATGCAGGGATTCTAGCCTTTGCAGACCATTTACATGCACACAAATCTACATAACCCACTACAGGGAAGGGAAGACCCCCAAAAAGCATAATAGGGAATCTTCAAATCATATTTTATTAAGAGTTACAGCTTTACCATAGGTGCATGTAAGAACCTGAAGGATTGTTTGAAAGGTTTGCAGTCATTTTCAATACCAAACATCGATTTCACAAAATAAAAATAGACACTTATTTCAAGAAACTGAGTCGTGGCATAAACAATAACCCTTTTCAGGCATATCATGACTGCAGGAACTAAATGTGTAATTCAATAGAGAACAAGTACGCCCTGACGATTGCCCGCTGTGATTACGTATTTTTCCGAGGTTGTGTAACACTATCCGATTCCCGCCTGTAGAGATTCGTCAACTGGTCTAGTGTTGTCTCGGCCGGTCGATTGTTAGTCTTCGGGTCTGACAGCCGATGAACCAAAGTCTTCTCCCACTTTTCGTCCCGCGACGTCGTGTCCTGCTTCATACCTCTCTCTTATTTCTCGAAAAACTTGTAATTCGGGTACCCTCTGTACGATCTTTGTGATGTATGACTGATATGTGGACTGTAGTCGTCCCTGCTCCTGAGAAATTTCATCTCTGTGATGTAGACTATATGTGGCTTGTAGTCGGTCCTCTCGCTGAGAAATTTCATACTCTGTGATGGTATGACTAGTATGGGACCTTGTAGTCGTCCTCTCCTGAGAAATTCATCTCTGTGGATGTATGAAACTATATGTGGACTTTGTAGTCGTCCTCTCCTGAGAAAATTTCCATCCCTCTGTGAGTAATACATATATGTGGACTTGTAGTCGAATAACTCTCCGAGAAATTTCATCTCTGTGATGTATCGATATATGTGGACCTTGTAGTCGTCCTCCTCCTGAGAATTCATCTCATGTGAATGTAATGACTATATGTGGACTTGTAGTCGTCTCTCCGTTGAGAAATTTCATCTCTGTGATGTATGACTATATGTGGAATTGTAGTCGTCCTCTCTGAGAAATTTCATCTCTGTGATGTATGGAGGGCGCGGCATATTGTGGACTTGTAGTCTCCCTCTCCCTGAGAAATTCATCTCTGTATGTATGACTATATGTGGACTTGTATTCGTCCTCTCCTGAGAAATTTCATCTCTGTGATGTATGACTATATGTGACTTAGTAGTCGTCCACTCTCCTGAGAAATTTCCATCTCTGTGATGATGCTATATGTGGACTTGTAGTCGTCCTGCTCCTGAGAATTCATCTTGGGTGTTGACTACTTTTACTTATCTCTCTTCACAAATAGTTCTCGTGTGTGTGTGTGTGTGTGTGTGTGTGTGGTGTGTTGTGTGTGGTGTGTGTGTGTGTGTGTGTGTGTGTGTGTGTGTGTGTGTGTGTGTGTGTGTGTGTGTGGGTGTGGTGTGTGTGTGGTGGTGTGTGTGTGTGTGTGTGTGTGTGTGTGTTGTGTGTGTGTGTGTGTGTGGTGTGTGTGGTGGTGGTGTGTTAACCTACAAAACCCTCTCTGAGGGCCGACGGAGTCACACTTTGTGATTCGGCATACGTAAGTACATCTGACCATGTTCTTTACGACGGTCTCTAAATTTTTGGTTTTGTTTATAATTCTTAGGAAAACTTCCTAAAAACTTATGTAAAATCGACCTCATGGTGTGAGATCACTTTCAATTGGGGATGTACCACTTTCCGTTAATGAATACAGTTTTGAGCTTCATTGAGGATTCGATGTCTTTTGGACTACTCGTTTGTTTATTTCACAAAGAGGTGTAATGAACTGTATAGACTACCTGTAAACACTCACGACCACTCCTCCCCTTTCGTCGTCTTCTACTTCGAGTAGAGACCCAATTCGACGTCTTTTGAAGACTCTGGCGATTACCTCCCTAGCTCCTCAGTGTCTCACTGTGGATGTGTGTTCACTTCCTCGGTGTCTATCGTCGACGATTTTCGTTTTGCCGACGACGCCCGTAGTGCGGAGTCGCCCGACTCT
>NW_011345675.1:81197-82333 GCF_000735185.1 Notothenia coriiceps | reverse complement strand
TTTATAGGCAATCATTTAAGCTTTGTTAGTTCCAGGTTTAATAAGTGCAATAAGTTCATTTCAACAAGTTTTGCAATAAACATTGAACCAGTCCGGCCCTCGACTGTACCCATTTTTTAATGTTGGCCCACTGTGTACTTGAGTTTGACACCCCTGTCTTAGATGAAGTGGAGTACAAGTATAACGTTTCCTATAATGGAAATACTCAAGTAAAGTACAGGTTAAATGTGTGGGCCGAACGTACATGGTGTGCTTTGTCAGTATGTGATGGATGAGAGCAGGTTGATAAAAGAGCCCATAAAATAATAATTAATGACTAAATGAATCATTAACTTTTTCACTCTAGTTGTAATGACCAGTCTTTCCTTGTGACAGGAACTCATTTGTCAGTGTCAAAGTTAAAAAGATAACGCTCATTCATCTGGGTAGTGATGTTTTCCTTTACCTTGGTGTAAAATAAAGACATCTGAAGGTAGGAGCCATAAAGGGGGGTCAATAAATCACAAACTTTTCCCCTGTCCTCCTCTTCCCTCTGTGTCCATGACATGACGTATAATGTGCCTCAGATATGAGCTCCAACACTAGTGTACATGTTAAAGTGATGGGAGTGTGTACCATATATGGTGTGTGTGATGGACAGAGATGGAAGGAGTACTATAAAATAGACTTAATTTAAGGTTTCAAAGTCACAATGTAGAAGTACTCTGTTACAAGTAAAAGACCTCCACTCAAATAAGCATCTAAAAGCACTTAAAGGGGACCTATCATGCAAAATGCACTTTTTGATGTCTTTTATACATAAATATGTGTCCCCGGTGCGTCAGGGAACTCACGCAGCGTCAGAAAATGAAACCCTTTCTCTTTTCCTCCGTACCCAAATCTTTTAAAAAACGGGGGTACAACGAGCGGATACAGATTTGCTGCCGATATGACATCAAATTGGCGGCAGACCCACAGCACTATCAGAAACAATGCCTGACGTGTTTTGGACGTAATCTCGTCTTTGTTTACATTAGCAAGCCTCACTAACACTCAGAGCTAACCTGTACTGAAGAGCACATGTGTTTAAAAAGCAGGAAATAAAAAAGGAACTCACCTTGTGATAAACCTGCAAGAGAAAAAGCATTTGAGCTCCA
>NW_011345675.1:72835-81192 GCF_000735185.1 Notothenia coriiceps | reverse complement strand
ACTATTCCATAAATAATCCTTGATGTAGTTTAGAACAGGATGGCGTTTTATCACAACAGAATTTAACTTTATCTCCAGTAGAATTCTGATCAGGCATTAGCTCCGCCTCCTCCTCTTTTTAAAATTTTTTTAAACTAAGGACCAAAGATCCGCGTTTCTCTAACAGGGCTGCAAAAGAGGGGTATGAGCAGTATGAGGCATGGCNAGGTAACATCGGTACGGAGTTGACGAGTATGGGGAGAAAACGTCGGGACAATCCGCCTAGAACCAGGAATCAAATTTTTTAAAAATTTTCTCCTCCTTCCGTAGAGAGAGAAAAGGAGGAGGAGGCAACAACAACAACTCTCTCTACGGAGGAGGAGAAAATTATTTTAAAAAAATGTTGATCTGGTTTTCTAGGCGGATTGTCCCGGATATTTGAAGCAAAACACTTCACAGAAATGTTTTGTATAGGTATGGCCCTACAATATATTTTTCCAATATAGCATAATAGCTTCCCTTTAGAGTAAAAAGGAAAAGTACACGACATGCAGAAAGGGCCATTTCATAATGATGAAGACCAATTATTGCATTAATCATTAATAGATTATTGGGTTCATCACTCTTAATTTTTGCAGCTAGAAAACGAAAATATATTTTGAATAACTTTAAAAACTGCTTTTATCTATAAGAAATTACATCATATTTAATAATAATAATAATAATTCATTTATTTAATATAGGCGCCTTTCAAGGCTCTCAAGGTCGCCGTACAAATACACAAAAAACAAGATACACAATAGCATAAGAAACATAAACAAGACAATGCAGTATATAAATCAATCAAATAACCAATAATTTGAACACATTTTGTATTCAATCTCAGAGCCTGTAAAGTAACTAGTACCAAAGGGTAGAAAATAAATGATGTCGACTTAAAAGTACAATATGTGCCTTTGAATTGAATTGAAGTACAAGTTAAACGTAATAAAAACTGGAAATCTTCAAGTCAATTAACTCAAAAATGTATTTAAGTACAGAACTTGAGTAAAAAAAAACGTAGTTACTTTCTACCATTGTTAATAATTGAGCAGGAAGTATACAAATATATCATCCTTCTTCTTTCCTGCTTTAGGTTGTGAGCTCTTAACGCTCATCATCTTTATCAAGCAGGTGAATAATTCACCCCAGCAGCCGTTTAATCATGTGAGTTTATTTAACCTTTCAGAGCCGCCCTGCAGCCAACAGGTCGGTGTCATAGGTGTGTGTACACTGCAGGGAAAGGCATGCGCTAAGTGAGTGTGCGTATAGAATTAGAGTCAGCAGCGAATCCTGTTTACATTCACACGGCCCACTCCCATACGCTCTGTAGTCAGGTATAAATCAAGATAATGTCCCCTCCCTTCTTTACTTTGTTGCTTTTAATCAGCTTTACCTTGAGTTTTATGGCTTTAATGACACAACACGTAATACAACTCGCCTCGGATGACATTGCATCGAAATAATTCATAACGTCAGAAATGCAGATTTGCCACAGGTGAAACACTTGCAGATTTGCACATCTCAAAACATTCTCTTGCACTATTTTACTTGTTTTATTTGTTTTATGTCCTATATATATTCATGTTGCATTTGGAAGATCCTGACTTAAGTTTTTCATTGCCATGTCTACACTGTAGCTACTGTGCCCATGACAATAAAGCCTTGAATCTTAAACAGAGGATAAACTATGCTATTGAACCAGAGACGGGGCAGTCTGTCTGTCTTATAGGTAATTGTTTTATAGCCTAAGCTGGTGTGCGCTATTTTATTGTGTTTCCTGTTATCAAAGTAGAAAGTGGTAGGTTTGAGGTCCTTCTGGTTAACAGTTGGGCAGTTAATATGTCCAGGGCTTTTATTTTGAAAGGTAAGAATGGATTTAGTATAGCTGGCTAAAAATGTTCTTGACTTCGAAGCCTCCGTGTGTTTGTTTTTTGTTGCTTCCTGTTTCCTGACAGCGTGATTTGTTAATGCTTTATAGTTGCAAAAGTTCCAGAAAAAATACGTTAGTGTTATGTTAGTTTTTTCTTGCAGTAATATTTGCCTTTTGTGGGGCAGTATTCATGGAAAGAAAACAGTTTGAAAACTACATTGAAAATGCCTTAAAAGTCTCCCATATGTGTAGAGAATAAGTCTTCACTCTTGAACATCCCTCACGTCATCGTCACTCCACCTGTTCTCCACACAGCGTCCATTTTGTGCCGAAACAGCAACTGTTGTGCCGCAGGGGGATTGAAATCCCTCTGAAAGCGGCCCGCCGACCTTCTCCATATGAGAGGTGTTTATGGCAGCAGGTTGGAGTTTAGGCACTTGAGCTATGTGACCCCTCCTGATCCCACACTCGTATTTAAAAACACTCCCTTCATTCCTCGGGCCAGCACCCCGACCATCACTAATCCGTGGTTTGAAATGTTAGATTGTGGGAATACACCAAACAAATGTCCACCTTTCATCTTCGAGCGAGTCTCACAGTGTAAAAGACTCAAAGGCTCTTGTGGTTTGATGGTGATAAATGTGTGGCTTCAGATGATTTCCCAGGAAATATGTGAATGCAACAACTGCTCATGTCTCTCCATGGATCCCTTTGTTCTATTTCAATCAGTCCGCGAGCTGGCAGGCGCTACCTGGAAAAATTAAGAGATTTCCTTTGAAAATGTCGGCCACAACAACGAGTCTGATTGCAACGTCCTCTTCTGAGCCACTACATTTACATGATGTCAGGCAGTTGTTGCCAGATAGTGAGTTCAGGACCTTTGGCTCGCATACTCTTGACCACTTTTGAGACAAGGCCTCCTCTGTTGGTGCAGCGGCTCTGCTTGATGAGAGCAGACTTCAGCTGCTGATAACGCTGACTCGAGTCATGTGCTTCAGGATGAAAGCAGACGGACTGAGGGCGAAGTTAAAAGTGGAGATCTCCGGATTCCTGTTGCTTTGATTTTGGTGACATCTGTGGAGCTAAACGGTCATTGTCGTGGTGTTTTTTCACAGCATTTCCCAGAAATCACTTGTAGCAAAGTGCTTTTATTTCCAGTGAAATGCATTTGATGTGGAGATTAAACATTTGGAAATGATTTATAAGACTTAATGTTCCTTAGTCTGTATTGTACCAACAAGTTCTTTAGCCTGTTTTAAGAGGCCTTATTTTGCATATTTGTATTTTGTTCCACTACTGTGACATGTCTCCATGCTTTAATGTTCAACAAGCTCTTCATTTTTCTCATACTGCCTGTGCTGCAGCACCTCTTTTAACCGTCTGTCTGAAACCAGAGCCCAGTCTGCTCTGATTGAATAGCTGGCTGGCTGTGTTGTGATTGGTCTACAGCGTAGAGATGTCCCGCCCCTTAGCCTATCACGTACAATGTCTAAAGTTGCCGACTGCTTGCCAAAAGCCTTCACCGTAGCAATTGTCTTGCTTACTGTACATGACAGCTACTATGTTTTTATCAGTTCTGCTGCCCTGAAGTGGCCAAAAAAAGCTTTTTAAGTTAAACTTTGAACCGTTTTTGTACCTTTTTCACAGAGGCTTCCCTGTTGGGTTGCAGAGAAGAGAAATCATCCAATACAAAAAGTTATTTGTGTCTAACGCTGTTAGGTTTCTAAAATTGAGTTTGAATTACAGTTATCAAATTGTGTCTTCTCCTCGAGAGCTTTTGTTTGTTGGTTGAGGGTCATGGTTAGGTGAGGCTCGGTAAAAAGGATTATGTGGGAAATTCTTGGCTTCACCACAATTAATATCAATTACAAATAAGACAAACGAAAAAAACATTGGGAGAGTCTTGTCTATCTGTTAATATATTTTAAAAGTGTCTATATGTTTGGACATGTTGTCTTTGTTTCTTTTCTTTTCTCTTCTTCCTTTATTTCACTAATGAAAAGGTAGTCAGTATTATTTTGTGTTGTTAGATCGGAAATGTACTCAAATAAAAAATGGCGTTTTCTTTTTACCCGAGATGATCCAGACATTTGCAGCAATGCTGTCTGCTGACTCTCCATGGCAGGGGTGTCAAACTCAAGGCCCGGGGGCCAAATCCGGCCTGTGACTTCATTTTATGTGGCCCACAAGAGCTTGCAAAGAATATAATATGTTTATTATACGGTTACATGCCGATTTACAGAAGCATGTTGCCCATAAACTACATGTAGCCCAATGCATCTCAAATTTGACTTTCTTCTCAGAATTTGACTTTTTTTCTTCAAAATATTCATTTTTTCTCAGAATCTGACATTTTTTTCAAAATTTAATTTATTTATTTTTCTTTTGAAATTTTTTCCAGAATGTGGCTTTTCTTTTTAAAATCACTTTGTGACATTCTCACTGAAGAGACTCTCAATTATTTGCCCTAGACTTCTGCTTTCAGACGTAGTTAATCATGAAGTTATTACCCAATCCGATAATAATCCAATGCAGAGGAAATAATGCGATATAATACATTATTTTATATATATTAAATATTTATGTATTTTTATATAGTTTTATATATAAAACTGGCCCTTTGAGTGCAACCATGATGCTAAAGTGGCCCGAGATAAAATTGAGTTTGACACCCCTGCTCTAGGGGGAAAATGAAGAAGGACCACCAAAACCGCCCCAGAAAATATTACAATGCAAAAAGACAAGCGTTCAAAGCTCACACCAACACAAGAGTGAACTTGGGATATTGTTTTAAAAAACGCTAACTGATAAATCATACTCATGCTCATATTCAGTGACATGTAACGTCTATGTAGTGCTTTTATTGGTTAGCGCTCCAACACATTGTACGTGATAGGCTAAGGGGCGGGATATCTCTAAGCGGTTGACCAATCACAACAGAGCTGGCCAGCTAACCAATCAGAGCAGACTGAGCTCTGGTTTCAGACAGAGGGTGAAAAATAAGGAGCTTTTTGAACATTAACACATGGAAACATATCACAGTAAAGACACTAAATACAAATATGAACCTGAAAATTAGCATAATATGACCTCTTTAAGTAACATTTTGCATGCAGAACTTTAACTTGTAACAGAGTATCTCTACACTGTGGACTCACTACTTTTATCTAATTAAAGATCCGAGTACTTCTGTAAACACCTGCTGAGGGAAAATCCCAGAGGCTCACGTACAGGAACGTTTCAACACAGCTATGGTTCTGTGTTCCTCAACCACAGATTCCCTATCATGCAGCTAAATGAGATGTTTGCTTCACCTCTCTCTGCTTTGACAGGCCCTTTCTGATAATATTGTCGAGTTGTGCTGGGTAACGTACCCTGCCAACATGAAGACACACATCTGAAACACAAGTAGAGGTGCTAGAGAGTTCTCTTTAAAAAGTGCGACCCTCAGGATGTGAGAGGTGGGAGAAGACAATAAAGTGGGCCGTCTTTAACCCGAGTCACGTCTGGAGACGATTACATTTAGAAATGTATCTGACTCTTCCAAGAAGCTTCAGTGAAATGCAATTTTTATCATTTCTTATGGCATGCAAGTAAATCAAGTCTGTCTACGCCGAGCACAGGAATCTTTCATAACTGACTACAGTGTGAGGTCGGGGGGTCGATCACTCAGAGCCCATCACGCTTTAAACTCTGTGTTTATGTGCCGGGTTAAACGCTCCACCGGGGATTCATCATTGATTCCTTATATGTTTAAGTGGAAATACTTTTGACAGGTTTATTTTCTTTTAAAAAGAACCCTCAAGGCTAAGAGCAATGTGCTTTAGGATGTCTATTCAACAAGTAATAATAATTATGGAAATGTAGTTGGGAAGTAAAATAGGATTTGGATTGGATTCATTTTTATTTAAATTGTAATTTAAAATCCCTAAACTGCATTGTTTTTTAATATAAGTTTTAAGGAGGAACCCAGATAATTTTGAACTGAGAATAATCTTGATACAATATGATGGTTACAACACGAATCCAATTACATCAGTCAACATAACCTTTAATCATGTGTTATAGGGTGAGGTTGTTAAATATACAGGCAGGTGAAAGACTTATCTGAATAAATAAAGAGAACATGTCATTAATAATGTGATTTATTTTCTGTTGTCAATCATATTTCAGATTTAACTGCCATATGGAAATATATTAGTCTAAAAACTGCTGCATCTCTTAATGACACAGTGAACCCCAGACATGTCCAGCAACTTAAAACCACTCTAAAACATATGAAAGCATCTCAAAATCTGTACTTCCTTCCCAGATCACCTGATAAATAATTATCTGTCCCATCAGTGTTTGTTTGACGGGCAATCCCCATTATTTAATAACAATCTACATTGCATTTTACGTTACAGAAAAGCCATAAAATGAGGTTTAAAAAGAGATGCACTGAATACATTTAACAAAAAGCCACATCTATGTACGATTAAAGACACAGCTGTAGGATATCTGAAGGTCATCAGGTCCCCTTGTTATACTTTCTACGAAAAAACGTTTCATCACAAAAAAACAGGAATCAAATCTGCAGAGGAATTTCTTTTTTTTTCCATTTTAACTTCTTTAAATTTCTTAAAATGTCAAAGAAGTTATTCAAGTAGGATTTGACATGTTAAACACCAGCTAATAGCTGAAACTCAATTGACCCCCGCAGGGTTTAACACTGAGTTTTAAAAAGATGAATCTAAAAAACAGATTCCAGCTCGAGGCAGATAACAGACAACATTTTTTATAATCAGATTACAGCTGCTATTCCTTTCCCGTGGCCTCAGCTACTCCCCAGATGTGGTGTCCAAACAAACGCTGCTTTTAGATCCGACAGTGTGATCACCGGGGGAATTTCATTAGAGGGAGACCTCCATGACTGAAGCTGATAACAGCAGAGGAGGAAGGAGGGGAAGGAGGAGAAAGAGGGTACTGTGTTTTACCAAGGACAGTTGTTATCTGTGGAGGAGAGAAGAGAGGGCAGCAATGAAAGGACGGTAAAAGAAGAAGGGATGGAAGGAGGCTCTGCAGGATGTGATGGGTAAAGAGGAGAGAAGGGGATAGGAATGGAAACGAGAGGGGCAGTAGGGAAAGAATGAGAGGATAGGAAAGGAAAGCAACAGAAAGGAAAGGCAGGAAATGGTAAGAGGAAACGGAGAGAAGATTAGGCAGTAGTATGAAAATAAGAGAGGAAGGAGTAGGGAGGGAGGAGACGAGAATAGGGAGGATGGGGAGAAGGCTGTGGAGTGGAAAACAGTGGGGGATGGTGGGTAAAGGAGGAAATAAGGAAGTGGAGAAAATGAATAAGAGGAGAGCAAAGGAAAGCGGAAAGAAAGGGTTGGAAAGGATTGAGGAAGAAAGGATTAGGGGAAAGCAATGGAGAGATGAGGAACAAGGAAAGGATGTAGAGGAAACAGGGCAGGTGGGAAAAGTAGACCTTAGACATAAAAGAGTAGAAAAGGGGGACATGGGAAAAAGGGTGAGGAGTGAAGCGATGGTTATCTCTCAGCTGGAACATCTGCAGCCTCTCTCAGATGCTCTGATAACCTGCTCCCAGTCTGCAGGTCAGCTTCATGCAGATCAACAAAGACGCACCTTGTCTGAAGACACACCAGGTCACAGTTAAGAAACCTGCTCCTCTGTGGTCTGATGGGAACGGAGGAAGCTGGTCAGATAGGAGCTCCTGTGTTCAAGGTGATGAGTGAAACCTCCGGGACACATTCCTCTCAGATGCTCTGAAGATGAGCTATTAATCGAGTTATTTTACACTTTTATCATGCTCTAAGTATTGCCTTGCAAAGATTAATAGTGTGTTTGTATAGTAACTGCAGATGTAAGATGATGTTTTTAGGCTTGAGATGCCTTGGAGATCATTTGATTAAGAATATAAAATGTCTCAGGAAAAGACACTGGAGGACAGAAAGACCCCATGAGCATGACGTCCTTATGACTAAAGGAATTCCAGATGGCGCTCAAGTGGAGGACACATCAGAGGAGACGCTATGGCTCATGAATGTCAGCAGCTCTGATTAAAAGCTATTCCGCACGGGGAAAAAACTGCTGGCTTTGCCTTTCATGCCCGTTTATCACATGGAATTGTTTGTATACAGTTGTTTTATTCTCCCCGAGAGTGTGTGCGTGTGTGTGTTAGCGAGAGATGAGATGAATGTAATTAAAGTTTTTTAATTAGACGCTGTTCTTTTCTGGGAAGCCTGTGGCAGCGCTGGGTGGAGCCAGAGTGGAGACAGGAGGTTTGTGGTCTGGCTGAGGGAACCACGCCGGCCGGGGTAATGGAAACCGGGTGTTCACTGTACACACACACACACACACACACACACACACACACACACACACACACACACACACACACACACACACACACACACACACACACACACACACACACACAGTGAAGCTCTGTTCTGATAGGCTG
>NW_011345675.1:66324-72790 GCF_000735185.1 Notothenia coriiceps | reverse complement strand
GGGAAATGTTCGGAGACGAGACCGGAGGGAAACTCGAATCCTGGTATCCGAATCTGTGTTTTTATCTTCCTTCCTTATTTTTAATTCTTTCATAAACATTCCTGATAAATATAACAAACAAACGTACCAACTTTTACAAAGCATAGACATCTAAAACTCCACTATGACACTGTGTATTTATTTTTGTTTTTGCCAAAAATTAATCCTGTTGATTTTTACGGAGTGTAGGACGATGGCCAGGGCGCCGTCGCGGAAAAGGACGCCCACTTATTTGGACCTGGGCGGCCGAGCTACCGGCGCTTGATACCAATTAGTTTCTTTTCATGCGCCTCCTTGTGTCCTAATTAAGACGCAGCCTGTTCTCAATATATCGAAAGTGTCCGTTTGGCTACGACCAAATGCGGCGCGCCCATACAAACTATACATACTGCTCTTCAACTTTGCCACCGACGTCGGAAAATTCATTAGCTCCTTGTTGGTTCCTTCTCCTTCTGTCGTACTGCTAGAAGTCAGTAGTAAGTAACCCCATTACATTAAATAAAGTCTTTTGTGAAAAACAATATAAGGTACCTCACGAGAATGAGGCTATCGTCATTATATAATTTACGAAACTGTTTCAATAGTATGTTTTTTAACTTAGAGACCTATCGGCATCGCGACATTTTTCGATGTGCTGGTTAGTAAAATTCCGGTCGGGCCGATTTTGATTGACCTACCAGGTGGACGGAAAAGTCGAGGACACGTGTTAAAGAGCCCGGGGCTACTACGCGAAGCACACACACCCCGTCCTGAACATTCTTGCAGACTTCTTCTCCGTATAAAAAAGGTCACAACACATAAAGTTTAAGATACGCTGAGACTCAGACCAAAGAGGTAAGAAGGATGGGATGGAAATTGAGAAAAATCCCACGTCCGATCATACAAATAAAGAAAGTTCACCCGGGAAAAATTAAATTATAAAAAAAGGGAGAAGTTTACACGTCTCCTATGAGGGGTTACGACACAAATTAAATAAAATATTCATCGGTACACACTAATAAAAAGTAAGAGGAATAGTCTTAGTCTTAAGAGGAAATAATCAGGGTGTCCTCCCTATAAACGTCGCAATGTCGTCCTTTCTTACGGTTGTCTGTCGAATCACAACGTATAGACTTTACGAATTTTTTTTCATGATTCAATATTATATTATTTGTATATTTGTTATACGATCTTTTCCATGATTCAATATATATTATTTGTTAATACGATTTTATTTTATTTTTTCAATGTATTAAAAGTTTTATGTCTAGTTTTTGTTTAGTTTTCAGATGTTTAGTTTAGGACATCGTCAGGAAATTCCTCAGAACACAGAATTACTCATGTCAAATATAATTACATTATTTATCGGAATTATTTCTACGTTTTTTTGACATCAAAAAACACTATATTGTTATTTTACGTTGAAAAATCGATAGGTTCGACACTTTATATAAAACGCCCGAGGTCTGTTCAACAAAACTTTTCCTCGCTTTTGACCGAGAAACCAGTTTTTCCAACGTCTGGGACCGGATCCGTCGACGACGCTTCCGCAGCCCACGGGGGGCCCAAACTCGGACCCAGAACCCCGGTGATAGTCGTCTCGACCAGTCGTCTGGAAATTTCGAGAGAAAAGTACGTGGAAAAGATGAGACATCGAACACCACGTATGTATACTGTGAATTTGGAAACCTTATATTCCCGAGGGCACCGAGCCTTTACAGCAGCTGGCCCTAGGCTCTGGAACACTCTGCCCCTCCATGTGAGGTCGGCCCAGACCCTGGGGTTTTTTAAATCTCTTAAAACACACTTCTTCTCCCTGGCCTTTTAGTCAGAGCGGAGCACGACTCCTGACTTTTCCCTGTGTTTTTGATATATCTGTTGTAATTTATTGTCTTTTATTGTGATTGTAGTAATGTGTTTTTATGTGATTGTAGTAGGCTCTTTATTACACGTACAGCACTTTGGCCCGACCAAAAATCGCTTTTAAATGTGCTTTATAAATAAACTTTGATTTGATTTGAAAATATTATTTCACAAGCTCCTCCAACAATGCAAAATAGTAATATAAGATTTAAAGATCCCATGTCATGCTTTTCCGGTTATTGCCCGTCCCCTTGTGTGTTATGAAGGTTTTTCTGCATGTAAACGGTCTGCAGAGTCAAAAACCCTCAAAGTACACCCTGTAGCGAGTAAAACTCTAACACAGTCTATGCTGCCCCAAAACGCCTCGTTGGAGATTTCTCATTTTCCATTGTTTACTTCCTGGTACTCTGACGAGGGGATACCCAGAGGCCACACCCTCTGCCAGCCTTTCACGAAACAAAGCTTCACAAATCCTTTCAGCGATTCAAAGAACGATGCTGTTCCTACTTTGTTTGGACCAGCGGGAGATTTGGGTACACAACCTTTAAGTATTCATTGTTGTTTGTGTATTTATGATGTTTAAAACAAACAAGTTATCTACCACGACTGTTTAAATGGGTAAACGTTTTGCAGGAGCTCCAACAAGCCGTTTAGGACAGAGAGTGAATACCGTTGAATACACAATGTGATTTTGGAAAATTGCACAGTATAAATCTATTTTAGTATACCTCAACAATGGAATTATGATCAGTAGAAATGGCCATGACTGGGAACTTTAAACAATAAAACAAAAAAAGGAAGAAGAAGTCTGTATACACGTAAATATAATATGATTTATACAAGAACAGAATGTAACATGTGTATATTGTACAGTAAGATGAAATTAAACACGGTTTATTACGGTGATAACTATTTAGATAAAGAATGAAAATATAAAATGGTCTGTCACTATTTTATCTAAATATAACCCATTAAGTAAATCACAATTGAATTAAAACGTTTTATTTCAGTTGTTGACAGCAAATGTACTTGACTGAAGAACAAAGTGTGATTCCTATTATTTTATGATTGCACATTTTGATTTAGCCTTTCATAAAGACTTAAATAGATTGAAATTGGAAGGTGTAATAGTAAACAACACACTTTTCAATCTCATTAGAAACATTTCAAAGTGATGAGACTAATTTCCCCTTTTTTATATCCTATCTGCAAAACATTTCTTAAATGTAATTTAAAGATTTTGTTACTGCTTGTCTTGCAACCAATTAATAAATGTATATTACTGACAAAATACCTAATTAACTATTTTAGATTTGCATTTGATCTATTGGTGGTTTAATCTCTAATGCACTTACCCTAAATGTGCTTAAATTATCAACACACATACAGTAAGTCTCCATATACTCTGTCAGTTTTTGGAAATAGGTTTGTCAAATTAAATAAAGATGACTGATATTAATTTTGTTCTGACTTTTTTCTTGATCCACATCTTAATGAACATATTTACTATCTAACATGTTCCATTATCTTTTTAACCTATGGACTTGTGCACATCTTTGGTCAATAAAGTACATTCCTGCTCAATCCTTTAGAGCACTTCCGATATACAAAGCATTTATATCAAAGCATCTCTTGTATTTTTCACATTTTCTATCATTATTTTATTTTACATTATACCGCTTTGAATTTATCTTTATGCACTAAATCACCAAGACAAATTCCTTTCATGTTCTGATTCTGATATTTGAATTGATCATTATCTTACACAGCAACAGAAACAGAGTGAGAGCTCTTCCTGTGTTCAGCTCTTTGATCCTCGCTCGCGGGCACACACGCACGTACACAGCAGGCGGAGCTCTGCAACCCGCGTGCCTTCAACATAATTACCTATAGCTGTAACAATCCTGTCTTAATTACCCGAGGGCGCTTCAACTGAACAATTAAGCGATCCGAGCATTTCGTTTAATGAATAATAGACGGACTGCAATTTCCAAATTCAACCCCCTTCCATTAATATCATGATTTATTTAAAAAAAATGATGTCTGAGTTTATAGATTATAATAATCACATGTTGTACATCAGGTTATTCCAGTGCCTGAGGATAGGAAAACTGCTCATGCTCCAACAGTTAGGTTGTTATAGATTTGAGCTTATTTGGAGATGATTCAAATATGAACAAAATAGACTACTTTAAAATGACTCAGTGCCCCATATCATTGCTTTTTAAATGAACATAATATGTATCCATGGTATTTCAAGTGGCTTTTTAAAAAAGGTCACAACTGGTTAGTGAAATTAGCAATCATCCCTCAAAACTAACTGACTCTTAAAAACGTATCAATACTCAATCAATGGGTCCAACGGTGACAAGTTTTGGTACTGTGGTAAACATTTTATTATTTGAGAAGGAAACGGCAAATGAAAAACAAATGCATTTGCCACTTTTATTTCACCACTTTGAGGAAAACATGGCTGTACAGGAACACATATTGGTTATTCAGATACAGTTGGACAGATGAGGGAGGCGTAAAGTTGACATGGGGTGGGAGGTGGGCGGGGTGGGGGGTGGGGCGGTGGGGGGGTTACAGATCCTGCTCCTTGGATTTGGCATTCTAATTCTGGGGCCCTTGGGGCAGCGGCTGCGGCAGTCTGAAGGCCCTTTTCCTCCAAGTCACACCAAACCTGGACCTTGCGTGGCAGCCGATCATCGGACCCCTGGTGAAACCATTCAACGCCCCAGCGCAGGGCACTTTAAATTCTTTCACCCGAATCATTGAATTCCTCTGGCGTTTGCCCAAAAACAGCGACCCTAATTTCAGGTGGATTCAATACAGTTAGAAAACCAATTAAAAGCTGAAATTATCTTTAAAAAATAAAATGGCAATTCAAGTAGACCCGGAGAGAAAAATCAAACCCCCCGTGAAAGATAAGTTTGCTACTTCTCCCTAAGGAAGCAAGCTTTGATATGTACAGGACCGGGCGCCGTAGTGATTTCTGTAGTGGCAAACCTGAAAAATCCATCATGTGCTCGACGTGGAGCTGATGGCGATGGCTTGCAATGGCCAAATGAAACTTGCACTGCTCTACAGCAAGCGTTACAAATAGTGTATAGCTCGCCTAAATGTCATACAGCCTACAGCGATTCGGGAGTCGATGGCTTATTTCATAAATAAACCGTCGCTACAATAATTCCTCTCAATAAATCATAAAAATGCTCAAAGTCATAAAGGTAAAAAGTGAAACCGCAAACCGTTTGCTTGGGCCGTGCACACCAGGATTTCGCCCGTGCCAGGCGCGATCGAGAAACCATTTTTTTTTTTTTTTGAAATCGGACGGCCTTTCAGTATAAGTCCCTTGCCTTTGTTTGATAATGCAAGTTGCGTCCTTTCACCTCATAGCACGATGCATTCCATGTATTTTGCAGGGTGATGGTTGCGACTAACCCCCAGGCGGAGAGCTGCAGGCATTCGGAGAGTAGGCCAGCCGTTCTAGTCTTCTGAGAGTGCTGCGGAAGTATTATGTGTGGAGGTGGACCTTCGCGTGGGAGGTTGACAGAAACAGCCCTCCAGTGTTACTGCCTGGAGAAGCAGCAGAAACAGGCAGTCAGCACCCATCATGCAATATTTAATCCCCAACAGATGAACCTTAAGGCCGCACAGTGGCAAGCCCGCCAAAAGACTGGAAAGACCCTGATAAATATTTAATGGCAATGTTGACCACCCCGCATAGAACACTATGGCAAGCAGAGGGACCGACAGAGTCCAGCGAAATGGCAGCCACCACAACATAGAATCAGCAGCGGCTTCCCAGGGTAAGTTGAAAGCTAAACAAACCTAAATAACTATGCCTCGCCAAGTGGTACAATTCACTGGTCAATTCAGCAGCCGAGGAATAAAGCATCAATCTCCTTATCCCCAAATGAATCCTCATCATGTGGCGCTTCCATAAAAAAAAAGATTTGGAAGAATTGCTCCCGTGCAACATGGAGGGATTCCTACCTTTTCAGGCATCCAATTGGAAAATGTAGTTCATCTGATGGATGCGTTAAGTTGTATAGACCTATTGAGATTAGTGGGGTTATTCCATAAGTGTTAGTGGCCGATGCAGGGATATACTGAATGCATGTGCAAAAAATACCATGGAACGGATATAAACGTCATAGATGTGATTGCTGGCAGCTCGAACCCCATGTAAAGCCCCTCCATTACTTGAGTATAATTGCGTAATTCATTAAAGCCTAACGACACCTCTTATCCCTGGGGCTGGTAATCCTTATATGTTTTGTAGTTATATCATTTATTCCTTTAACTAGAAAGTAATGTATTTTTAAAACAGGGCGATGTTGTGGATGTTGTTCCATAAAAAATATAGTAATTTCGCTGTGAATATTATCATCGGAGTGATCAGTGTAGGGACTGCAGACAGCCTGAATGAACGGAAGATGGCTTGACATGTTTGCCCTTTAATCACAAAGCTTGGCTTGGCTGAAGACGTGGCTTTCAAATATTGAAGGACTTGGAACTCACGCCAGGTCAGCACCCTCGCTGCGTGTTTTGTTCTCAAAAGCAAGAAAATGTGACTTTT
>NW_011345675.1:58177-66279 GCF_000735185.1 Notothenia coriiceps | reverse complement strand
AGGAAACTATACGTACGTTAATAACGTGTGTAGTAAAAGTGATAAATCTCCCTTAAAAATGCACAGTCGGTCCCGGACTTCAAGTATTAACCGTCCATCAGTGATCTAATTATAAAAGAGAAAAACTTACACACACATGCACATATGTAAATCGTAACACCCCCGTACACGTAAGTTAGTCACAGCACGTCATTGAAATACACCGAAAAAACACACAAATAAGGGAAAGTCGACGGTCGAGATACCAACACCACACACCCACACCACACACAACACACAACCACCACACACCACACCACACACACACACGACATGTCACTGTGGGCCAAAAGGTAATGGGGCCGGGCCGCGCCGCAAGTAGAGTCGGTCTGTGTGTTTGAGGACCAGGGTGAACCGAGGTGGGTTGCGAACGGTGTCCGAAGGGTCTTATTCTTGTCGCAGATTAATTTTTGAAATTAATGTAAGTAGAGTAGAGAGCATGTGTGGTTGCGTGGTCGCTTGAAGAAGCCCTCTCTTATTTTGTTTGACATATGTTGTTAGTAACAACTATTTCCCGTACTTCCGTTTCGGTCGTCAAAAAAAGGCGGGCACGCCTTATCAAATTAGTCTACGACGACTTGTAAAGTAACTCGGTATCGCAGAGGAGATACCAACAGGAAGTGAACCTCGGTAGAACCTTAAAGGAAACAGTATTCCCTGAGTACGAGTACCCAGAAAGACAAGGAGTCACAGAAAAGGACTCTGTAATAATATAAGATCAGTCTACTAGAGGGTTTCCGTAGAAGTTCGATTTTGTAGTAGAATGTAAGACGTCAATGATATGTTTGGTGTGTAAATTAGAAACGTTCCGTTATGAATCTCCGTACTATTTTCACATATTTAATTGAGACTAAATTATCGACTAGAAGTCTTCGTATGACTCCTCCTTACACATGGCCTCAAGTGAAGTAGTGGAACTTGTGTCTTCGAGATAGATGGTCGAGAGGAGGCAAGGGTAGTCTGGGTGTCGTCCTCGTCCAAATTGACACTGGACCACAACCAGAAGTCTGTTCCCTACCGGGCATGGAAACAACTAGACGTTACTTGAACTGGACGTCTGACCCTCTTCCAATAGTTCTCGTAGACTCCTCTCGACGAGTCTCAGGGTCGACTCTCTCTACTGGGGGTGCGCAAGTGTGGAGTGGAAAAAAAGGTAGACAGGGGAAAAGATCGAGAAAATACAGTTCCCAGGATGAAAGGTGGACGTAGGACAAGGAGATGTTAGGAAAGGAACAAAGGAAGTAGACAGGTAACGAAAGGGCGTTAGGAAAGAGGCTTAGGAAGGTTGGGAAAGAAAGGCGAAGGAACGAGAGGAGAATAAGTAAAAGAGGTGAGGATAAAGGAGGATGGGTGGATGGGGGTGAGATACAAAGGTGAGGTGTCGGAAGAGGGGGTAGGGAGGGATAATAAGAGCAGAGGAGGGAAGATATGAGAAGGAGAGAAATAAAGTATGTGACCGGATTAGAAGAGAGGGAAAGGAGAATGGTAAAGGACGGAGGAAAGACAAAACGAAGGAAAAAAGATAGGAGAGTAAGAAGGGATGACGGGAGAAAGCAAAGGTAAGATAGGGAAGAGAGTGAAATGGGTAGTGTAGGACGTCTCGGAGGAAGTAGAAAAGAAATATGGCATGAAAGTACGACGGGAGAGAAGAGAGGGGTAGTCTAATTGTTTGAACAGGACCATTTTGTGTCATGGGGAAAGAGGAGGAAGGGGAGGAAGGAGGGAAGACGACAAATAAGTCGAAGTAGTACCTCCCAGAGGGAGATTACTTTTAAAGGGGGGCACTAGGTGTGAACACCTAGATTTTCCGTCGCACAACAAACCTGGTGGTGTTAGACCTCATCGACCGGTGCCCTTTCCTATCGTCGCTCATGCATACATACAAACAAATACAGACACACAGACACACACACACACACACACAAACAAATACAGACACAGACACACACACACACACACACACACACTCCTCCATACTGATTCACAATCCTCACGCACAGGCACGGATGAGTACGCAGAGGCTCATGCGTGAATGCACTCTCCCCCGCTGCCTGTCACTCACTCACGGATGTGCGTGCACACACAGAACTCATTATAGATGCATATAGTACACTGTACACTGTACACTGCACACACACACACACACACACACACACACACACACACACACACACACACACACACACACACACACACACACACACACACTCCGATGCCTGGCACATACACGTGGATGCACACTCTCACTCTCTCCACCATATCTACCCCCACAGTCATTGCACATGCATACACACGCACACATGCGTGCACACACATATAAATGCCCTTAGCCACATGCTCCAGCACACACACAATAATTAAGCCTTCTCAAATCCCTTGGAACGCACACACAACACACACCAATATAATTCATGCACACATTACATGTCAAACCTCTCAACAAATAGTGTACACCCCCAGGCAGTCACGACACCCATGCACACACACCCAGCCCCAATGAGTCTAACAAAGAGATAAAAAACCATATCCTGCATCATTCACCGGCTTTAATGCACTCTCACACACAGAGCAGGGCCAGGAAATGCAGAAAACAGATCTCAGGCATCTGACATCAGTGAGGGGAGGCCCTCCTTTTCCATCAGACACTGACGTCAGTTTTCCACAAAAATGTTTCACCCCAAATTACAGACGATCAAACCCTTCCTCTGTTGACAGTTAAGAATAGATCAATCTTACATACACGCAGCATACAGGGCCTCCTGTGAGGAGCCCCCCCTCCCCCTCCAGACTGTGTGGTCAAACCCTCAGGAACCGAGTAAAAAAAACTCTGTATGCCTGTCAATGCAAACAGAAAGGCTAAGAAGCCCCAATTCTTCACTGGCCCCGCTCCAACCACTGGAGTCAGATGTATGTAAATATATGGAAAACACTGAGGTGTGAGAGCGCATACATTTTACATAGCCACCACATGTGCTTTTTCCAGTGATGCTTGCTTCTTTCTTTCTCCCAGGTTACTCTTATCCCACTGAGCCGTCAGTGTGTGTATTCTTCTAGCCCTGGTCGGTCAACATCAGCAGGTCAAATTGGGCAGCAACAGGTCAATCACTATGAACAGGGCACCATCTAGTGTCGCATGCCGAGTATGAGAAGTTCTATTTTGACGGAATAACACAGCCATGTTGGGTGTGTGTGTCTGCTGGCTGTAACTCACGTGCAAAGCGTTTTCACCCTCATGAAACGCTGGGGTCACTGAGAGGTTAGTTTCACGTTGGAGTCGAAGTAAAGAGCTTAAACAGAGCTGAATAAACCCAAAGGTGCTGTTGACTTCCTGGTTTAGTGAGGTGGGGGGTGCTGGGCAGCAGATGTGACTTGTTTGCACAGTCCGGGCTAATAAACAAACCAAAGCCTGCGGAACTGCTTCACTGGAGAGAAGTAACTAGAAGTAAAGATTCATTATTCTAAGCAGAGCAGCCACTATCATTTTCACTATAACATTTATGATCTAATGCTGAAAAACGAACAAAATCAAAAGACTTCAAATGTATGGTTTTGTCAAAATAACAGTCCTAACCCTTCAGAGGTTTAGTGTAACATCCCATAACACAAAGAAAGGTAACAAATCAGTCATCAATGTACAACTTTAATTTTATAAATCCGTTATTAGAGGTGCAACAATTAAGTAAATGGATATCACATTGATTTGAAACTATTTGGATAAACGTCCTTGTCAAACACCTGTCTGACTTGGTTAAGCAAAATGAAACAGTTAATGTATGTTTTGGACACTTTGGTGGACAATTTAAACACCAAACATTTAATCGAGATCGATAATGGAAATCATCATAAACCACAGCCCGGGTTTTTATATGATGTTCCCAATTTTATTTTTGTTATGCCCTTATGGTGTGTAGACAAAACTAAACCAAACATGGAACCTTTACGTGCAGTGTCTCTCATAACTTCCCTATTTCACTTTCAAAACACTTTGACGTACAAACAGTCTGTTGCTGCACGCACCTGTCTGGACTACTGTTTTAACTGTTCAAAGATCAGTATGGAACTTTAATTAAACCTTTTTAAATCCAGAAGGTTACAAATGTGTTTTGCATTGGCAGTATTGCTAAGGTGGGACATTACGTTTTAAGCAAACCTCCCACTTCAACCACAACAAACCAAATAACATTTGACCTATCTAACCAAAAGTGGCAGCTGCAGGATTGATATCTTTGAACACATGTTTCCTGCACAAAACACAATCCTTTATAGACCAAACCTTTAATGGAGGCAACTTTTGCTCCTCTTGTATATGTCTTCATTTGAGTCATAATGGAAGAGGTTAAGAAAGGAGAAGTTCTCCCGTGTTAACAGGTTGGTTAGGGTGTGGCAGAGATACTATGGTTGATAAAAGGTGAGTCTGCAGGGAACACATCCTGCTCAATGAGCTCTCTTCGACAAAAACCAAACTTTGCAAGAACAATAAAACACAGCAAATGGTGTTTATTGTCAAATTGTAGGAGTAGGACAATGTTATCTGTGCATATTCAATATTGTGTACTCTAATTGTGCAACAAACTAAGCTACAGTATATACAGACATCTATCATTAACTGCTGATAGCTGCATGACAGTTATACTGTATAACAGTAAATCTAGTTGGCCGGCAGCTTGGGCAGGACAGCCGTTAGAGACCACCCTCAGAGTGCCCAAGACTTTGGTATCATCTGCATCAAATGCAAAATGGTGACTCTTACTCTTACAGTGTAATATCAATCAATACAACTAAACACATCCATTTAAAAACATCCACATGAATATACTCAATGCAACAAATGTTATCCAGAACAAACCCCCCCCCTCCCACAATCCTTTTCTCTCCATAAAATCCAGTAACGGTTAAACAAACCGTTAAATGTTACATATCCCATTAAAAGTAAAAGAGAATAATGTTATGTTATGAGACGACCCCCCCCAAAGTCTAGATAGCAACAATGCTTTGTGAAAAATATATGTATAGTAGAGTGAACTAAACATTTACATGTTTTTACAGGTGGAAAGAAAACATGGTTATAGACATAACTCTTTTGAATAATAATAATAATACAGCCCCACAGTCTTATGAACATGCTATGATCTCATGTTACTCACTCCGATCACTGTCCATGTGACGCCAGGCACTCAGCCTGTCACAGGGTTGTGGTTTTGTCAGTGTGTGTACATGTTTCTAAGGGTGTGTGTGCATCTGTATGTCAGTATGAGTGTGTTTTCAGACTCAACAGTCCCCTGAGTTGTGCGAGTTTGGCCCGGTCTCCAATTTCCAGTCTCTCTGGTCGGTGGCCTCTGGCTGGCCTGATGTGGCGGGGGACTGGGACATCTGTCTGCGGGGGTTTCCGCTGTGCATCGTGTTCCAGTGGCGCTTCAAGTCAGACGCTTTGATGAAGGCCTTTTCACACGAGCCGCAGTTGAACGGCCGCTCGCCCCGATGCTGCCTTTCGTGGTCTTTCAGGTGAGATTTGTGCTTGAAGGCCTTTTCGCACATTTGGCACGCAAAGGGCCTCTCGTTGCTGTGGACCCTCTCGTGCCTCTTGAGGTCGGGGCCCCTGATGAAGGCCTTGCCGCACACAACGCAGCGGTGAGGCTTGAAGCCGGAGTGGATCTTCAGGTGCTCCTTGAGGTGGGCGGCGGTAGTGAAGGCTTTGGGGCAGTGCTCGCAGGCGTAGGGCCGGTTGGCCGTGAGAAGCCTCTCCTTTTTGGCGTTGTGGTCGATGGGCTTGGCCCCCGTGGTCTGGCAGGTGCCGTGGTCGCGGTGCCCGTACAGCAGGTACTCCAGCTTCATGTCGCTGGAGGAAGTGGAGCCCCAGCCGTGGCTGTGAGGGTCTTTGCTCAGGTTGGCGTTGTAGTTGTGCGGCTGAGACACGTGCGAGCCCCCGGCGCTCATCCCATCCATCCCCTGGTCGTAGAAGCTGTTCTTCCTCACCTCCTCCATGGCCAGCTCCTTCAGGATGGCGTCCTGGGCTCGCAGCCCGTGGTCCCCAGGAGCCTGGTTCTCCCGGGTCTTCATGTTGGTCAGCTCACGCTTCTGGGTGCACAGGTTATCCAGGAAGTTGATGCCCAGGATCTGTCCGGATGACATCATCATGTTGATGTCCTTCTTCCTCACTGCCAGCCTGGCTGTGTACATGTAATTGAGCACCTCTTCAAATATGTCAGAGCGGATGAAGTCTAACTCCACGATGGAGTTGTCCTCTTCGGTCTGCTTCTTGAAGAGCTTTTTGAAGTAGTTGCTGCAGGCTGCCAAGACACAGCGGTGAGCCCTGAACTCTATGTTTTCCACCACCACCACCACATCACAGTGCTCACCTTCCATCCTCTGCTGGTTGAGCATCTTCAGGAAGGTGGCTTTGTGGTCATAGTCGATATATCTCATTAAATCAGACATGTTGCACTTCGAACTGGAGCAACCTGTGGAAGAAAAACAGAATAAAGTCAAATATGTTTGCCTTGCACAATGAAGCGGCATGCATACAACGCGCACAGCTGAGGGGTGGAGCTCTGTTTGCATGCTTTTTATGATAATACATTAAGGTTGGCTAGATAAGCAAAGATTTACACACAATTATAATAGTTACTTGCAAACAATAATGCATTTTTCTTTTTGCAAATCGTAAAAAAAAAAGGCAGAGCGTAAACAAAAGTAGATAAATCAATCATGCAGAAAATATCTGGAAAAAAACACGAGAGGCCCGACAGCAGTAAAAACCGCAGTTACGCTAATAAAACATATACACGGCAACAGAAACAAACAGACGCACTTTGCTTAACTTCAGTAACGCGTTTTAGCCGCTCGGATCGCGTGACAGACGCGTCGCGTGCAGAATGGATAACCTTAGCAGGAATATTTCACATTTCACTGCGCCCAGCCATTTTGGTCAGCAGCAAGCCTCCATTGGCATGTTTCTTTAAAAGCAGTTCGCAAACAAGCGGAAAACACGGGCGGCGGCGAACACAGGCGAACAAAACGGCGTAACGAAAACGCGCCGTGTGGTTTTCCTGAGCCGTCCAAAGCCACAAAGAAGAAAATAGGAAATGTTAATACCCGAAAGCTCTGAACGCGATCCCTGTGTTGTCACGCAAGGCAGTCGACGACGATCCAAAGCTGTCGTTTTTCCTCTTCCTCCTCTTGTTGTGAATGTAGGGCTGCACAGGAAGCGCCGCGTCGCTCTGCCGCCACCTGCCGCACCGGAGCGAGAACTCCGACGAGATCTTCTATTCACGAGAGGATGAGTTACTCACAGGATGCTTCATTTTAGATTCTGCATCAAAACAAATTAAATTATATTCAAAGGTTTAAGTGTCATATGATATGCACACAAGCTACAGTGTAGAAACGGTGATGAAATAGAGAGCTTTAAGGTCTGCTGACCAGCTGCTGCTGATAGTGCCCAAGACCAGGCTCAAAACCCGGGGGCACCGAGCCTTCGCAGCAGCTGGCCCTAGGCCAGGGGTCTGCAACCTTTTTGACCAAAAGAGCCATTTTGCTCCTTTTTCCAAAACATTTTTTTGTCTGGAGCCGCAAAATATATTTCATAGCTTGATAGCTAATAAAGTTGCATTTATTGTTATATCAGACAAAAACTACAGGTTTTTTTGCATTTATTAGGCTATTTATTACATTATATAAAACTGTTAACCTCTAATAAGAAACAAAGAACTCCTATAAGGACTGCTACAGGATTTGATTTGTAGATTTGATTTGTTTTTGATCTGTATTTTTGAAAATTATGTAACTTTTTTATTTTAATTTTAGCATATTGTTTATTATATTATAACTTAGTACTTTTTCAGCATATTGTTTATTATATTATAACTTAGTACTTTTTTAACGCATTTCAGATATGCAACACTAAGCTGTCTGTGGCTCTTTCCTGCTGTAACGCTGCAAATTTCCCCTCTGTGGGACTAATAAAGGGATTCTGATTCTGATAAGGAGAATTAAAAATAATACACAGGCCTACTTTAAAATAAATTAAACACAGCACTTGGGGAGTCCTCTGCACATTTGAAGGG
>NW_011345675.1:38806-53156 GCF_000735185.1 Notothenia coriiceps | reverse complement strand
AATAATAATGAAAAAAAAAAAAAAATTCTATTATAAAAAAAAAACCAAAAAGTCACTTAATATGAATTTCAAGTCCCGTTAGTTGACAATTTTTGTATGTCAAGTTTGTAAAAAAAGAGGTTATTTACCTACAAAAGTTTCAGTTACTTATTAGCGTAAATTATTAGCGTTAATGTTAATAACTGGGTTTATTAGCTCTAATAATTAAAAACGGTATTACTCGTCGGTGATCCCAGATGGACACTGAATAAAAGTTTTCGTCTAATCTCCATAACGACAATTGTGGCATAAGGGTCATGGTAGGTATTATAAGGAAAAGGTTGGGAAAAAAGAGGTGGGAGCAAGTAAAACGAGACACAGACCACAAGTACACTGACATAACTGACAGGAGAGATAAGGAGCAAGACAAACACAGGTAGGGAGACATGCAGCAGAGCGTACCCGTACACCAAAGGATGAGGCTTTTCCACTTGGGGAGGAGAGAGACCCAGGACGCGTCTAAAAATATGTGCACGTAACAAAAAAAACGGACATTTGACTTTGCCATAAAGAGAAATAATCGTTGTTTATTTCGATTACGTTGTTTTCGTAATCGTTGCAAGCCATAATCGTAATCGCGATTAAAATACGATTAATTGAGCAGCCCTAGTAGACCCATACAATGTGTATTCTGACATGTTAGAGGGGCGGAGGGGTTTTTGGAAGATGAGGTGGGGAAAAGCTGCAGCGATGGCACTTAGCCAAGAGCTATGAAGTCACTGCTTTCAGCAAACAGATAAGAGCTGAAAGAAAGAAATGGTGCAGCGGAGCAAAACTGTGGGAAAACAAACCCATTTCTTTCCTTATCAGCTGCGGGAGCTAGCTGCTGAGGCAAGGCGAGCTGTTTTTAGCTGTCAACAAACTCAAAAACAAACCCAAAACAAAAGAAGCAGCGGGCCCGATTGCAACAGAAACCGGCGGTTTGGCGAGAGAGTAAACGCTGGGTGTTAAGGTTAGCCATGCAGAGCGTTTGGTTACACTGTTGTTAGTCTGGTTTGGCTGCTGCTGGAGGGAAGGCAATGGGGAAGGCTGAGGGAGGTGTTGGTGGTGTAGAGATGGAGGGAGGCAGCCAAACCCAGTTGTTGTTTTTAGGTTTTATACAGTACCACTGCGAAGGACGTAGGAGAGGATTCCGAAATGGTAATCAGGCCGGACTTTGACGGCTTCGTTTGGGCCTCTTCGAAGAAATCTGTCTGCTCCGCTTGGGCCTCTTCGAAGAAATCTGTCTGCTCCGTTTGGGCTTCTTCGAAGAACTCTGACCTTTTCGTTTGGATCTCTTTGAAGGACTTTGACTGCTCTGTTTGGGCTTCTTCGAAGAAATCTGTCTGCTCCGTTTCGACCTCTTCGAAGAACTCTGACTTCTTCGCTTTGACCTCTTCGAAGAAATCTGTCTGCTCCGTTTCGACCTCTTCGAAGAACTCTGTCTGCTCCGTTTCGACCTCTTCGAAGAACTCTGACTTCTTAGTTTCGACCTCTTCGAAGAACTCTGACTTCTTAATTTGGGCCTCTTTGAAGAACTCTGACTTCTTCGTTTGGGCCTCTTTGAAGAACTCTGACCTTTTAGTTTGGACCTCTTCGAAGGACTCTGACTTCTTCGTTTGGACCCCTTCGAAGAACTCTGACCTTTTCGTTTGGGCCTCTTCGAAGGACTTTGACTGCTCTTGTTGGACCTCTTCGAAGAACTCTGACCTTTTCGTTTGGGCCTCTTCGAAGGACTTTGACTGCTCTGCTTGGCCCGCTTTAAAGATGAATATTTCTGCTTCCTGGTTTATGCCGTTAGTCATCTCTTTTACTCCATTTGTCACACTGATGACCTCTGAAGCCTCGGCCTTCACCTCCTCAGATATCCAGGATGCCATGGCCTTTTTAGGCGAGTCGATACCTTTAATCTGAGTCATGTCTTCAGTTTTTATCTCGATCCTCAGGCGCTGCATCTTGTCTTCTGCATCTATACCTACAGAAGTGTCTTCTCTCTCTTTAGATGCAGATAGCATTTCATTCTCCTCAGCTTCATCCTCTTCAGGAATGGTGGGCTCCTCTTCTTCATCAACAGAACTCATCTCTTTGCCCTCTGTGTCGTCCGCATCTTTCAAAATAATGAGCATTCCTTTCTTGTCACTGATGGCCTGGGACACTTCCTGTCTGACAGCTCCGGGGCTGACCTTCAGCTCCGCTCTCTCCTCCTGAGAGTCGGGGGTTTTCTCGTCCACCTCCCTGAGGGTCCCGTCCATGAAGACGTCGTCGTCCATCGTGGTTGACCGACTAAGACCGTGAGGCCCTGAGGAAGTGGCCAAATCTGTCGCCATGCTTTCCACCACGTATTTCACCAGATATCTTGCCGCCTGAGGAGACACTTGGCTTATTGGACATGGGTCGTTCAAGTTAATAGACAGAGGACATCACAAAGACGAAGACAGCGAAGGTAAGCTCAAGAGACTATTTATCAAGAGACGACACACACACAGACTGAGCTCCATTAATACTTGGACAAAGATGCACTGTTTGGATGTAGCGTTTAACCTTGTTTCTCTGATCTTTTTATGGACTGTCTTTGTATTAAGTTAAGACAGTGTTACTAACATTTATTTTGGAACCTTTATGACTAAATAAATGTCTTCTTCTGAATTTTAAAGTTATATTTAATATGATTTATATCAGATATGTATTTTGAGGACTAGAATTATTCTAAAAAGCGATACAGACCGATGAGAAAAAGCTGAATTAAGCACAAAAATGGGAAAACTATAAATGTGAAGTATACCAAAAACTGTGCCAGTGTCCAGATACGTCTGGAGCTAGGTACAAACAGAGGGCAGAACACAACACCACATTCACAAAATACAAGTTTTCTTCCATGTGAAACAAAGAAGGGAAGAAGTTTACCTCAGCGAGTTTAGGTTCCACCTCCCCTTTAGTCTCTTCTCCTGCAGGCAGCTCGTCTTCAGACTAAAAGGAGGAAGACATTTAAAAATTATTAATACGTTCACATAAATTGATACAGGCCGGGTCCAGTGTGACCACATGATCAAATGGACATCCAGATCCTGAAACCCTTCCAGTAAACCAGCATCTTGTTATTTCAGTAATTAGTCGTCAGAGGATTTGCCGCTCATTTGTCCTGCGTTAGTTCGTCAGATTATGTTCGACAACACAAGGAGAAACTCTAATGAAACTGCTCCTAACTCCAGCATGTCATGATGTCACTAAGCACAACAATCTTATTATTGATTAATGACTGCATCAACCAAGACAACAAGAGATAAATCAATATGTAAATAAGCTCCTAATGATGAGGAATAGAGAGAAACCATATGGCGGTCGTAACTTTAAATGACTCCCCAGATAAAAGTCTCAAGTGCTTCATTGATATGCACGAGAGACATTTGGAATATAAAATATATTGCACCAGACTCATTTTGATGTGGAAAATATATCTCTCCAGCCCCGTTATGATTACTGAATTGACTGCACTATGACTCGTTATGCAAACACTGGGGATGGATGTGTTTGTTTTGGTAAAGGTCTCCTTGGTGATGTCATGCTTCACACACAAACACGCCGTCATTCAGTCGGCTTCAGCAGCTTACGTCCTCCGGCTCCAGCGGCACTATCATCGGGGGTTCGTCCGCTCTGGGTGAGCGTGCCGGGGACGAGGAGAGTCTCTTCTCCCATTCGGTCGGGCCCGAAGAATTTTCCCCCGTCTCCAGGAAGGAGCGCTTCAGCTCGCTGATGTTGGTCTGGTGCTTGACCATCTCTTCCGGAGGCGAGGCGTCCTAGAGTAACCGGTCAACCATGACACAAGGAGATGAGGCCAGGAGAAGCGCGAAGGGGAACGACGGCCATGCTTTATGTACGCAACGATAGCTTGCAATAACCAATGATTTACCATAAAAACGTTGGGAAGCATAAAATGCAGCTCGGAAAAAGTCTTGATAAATCAATGCAGACTTTAATGAATTGCATTTTAAGCTTCATTATTCACGTTCAATGTCCACAGTACGCACAGCAACACTATGGCACAATGTTCACTCACATGGCAGCTGTAACTAAGAGAGAAGCAGCTTGTACTTAAATGCTAAGAGAGCATTTAGGACCAGCTTAATCCAATGAAAATGAAGGATTTCATGCATAGTTTACAAGTTTAGTTAAGCACAACACTCCCAAATCTCATTAGAAGTTAAGACCTCTGCAAACTGACTTAATGCAGTTTGATTTGTGTCACTTTATTTATCAGAAAAGTTAATTTGGATGCTCACAGCAGAAATCTGTTAGATAAAAACGTACTAAACTATTCACACAGGGACTCCAGAAGACAATCCAACACTGGCAGAGCTACTGGTATGTTAGACCTATTTGTTATCAGTTAGGATCCTTTAAAGGAAGAGTACCTGCATGCACATTTCAGTCATGCATCTTACCAACCTCTAGCATCAGATTACTATGCTTGATAAATACGTTTTCCCCTTTTACTCGTCTTATGAAACTATACTGTAAAGACAAAAGAGGGGAGATGAATTGTAGTTAAAAGGTGTTTTGTATAGTTCATTTAGACTTGTTGTTGCGGAGATATTGGGAGCTTTGTCTTCAACTATATGCCAACAAATGATATGATGACACAACTCACTGTTAAAGCAAATGAGAAAAAAACTTGAACAAATGTGAAATCTGACTCAAATGGGAAAAGAAACATGAAACCATCATTTACAAACAATAGCATTTGGAAATGAGCTGGAATGGCTTTACAGCAGCAGTCTGTGAAGTGAAATCAGGCAAAAGCGAATGGTCAGTGTGGTGTGTGGTGTGATGGTGAGTAACAGAAGGGGCAGCAAGCAAGCCAGCGGGTGGAGAGAGGGCACAAAGCGACTGATGTCTGAGCGGCTCAGTGCATCTGGAGGCGGGGATGGAGTGATGCACTGAGCAGGGCCATGAAGCGAGCCCGGTGTACCTGAGTGGGCATCTCAGAGTCCTCATCTGCGTCCGACTGAAAGCCAGCAAAGAGGGGAGGACAGAGAGTGTTATTAAAAGAGAGGAAACACAGAACGGTGAATCAGGGGAAAGAGAAAGTGAGCAACAAGAATTGGCAAGCAGAGAAATAAGAGAGGGTGGGATTCAATAGAGTAAAGCATTTTGTGACAGAAATTCGCTAAACCCCTGTCCAGTAGCATAAGCAACCGTGACTAGGCACTTCAGGCCTGTCAAGCTTTACATTTCTCCACAGAGGTATTATAACAGGGATGCTTTCCAAAAGCAAAAGCGTGAGGTGCTGTAACGATACCCCGCCATCTGTGCAGCTAATTAGTTTACCACCCACAATCGAGTGTTGCTTTCAAAGCTAAGGAGTCAACCAGCAGCTAAACTGCATATGTTTCTGGGGTTAAGCTATTTAAAAAAAATACAAAAACTGTAAGTCCTAATGTTTTACTGGGTGGAGGCCAGTCCTTGTTGCTATTAGAGGATAAAATAGCGGCTCTATGTTGCTCATTATTGTAAGGATTGTCTTGTCTTGTATTGTTATTCAGGGAAATGTACACCAGAGCCCAATGTTACCAGAGATAGCATTACATTTGCAGTCTTTTCTCTAAATACCTTTGACTTGAACCCTTTTTAAAGTAAACATTTTTAAAGTTTAGACCAATAAGTGTGGAAGCTGAGCATCAACTTCTGTTGATAAAATGAAATGATAGGCTGATCTAACGGTTTTAAAATGTATTGAATGTATTTAGCGTGCTATCAAAAGGAGTATTTCATAACCCTTTCACCAGATTCTCACAACAAAATGGAAGCTTGACAGGGGAAGAAACTACAGGGGTGAGGTTTAGGAAATAGTATATAGAGAACAAGTGGAACAGCCTGGGATTCACAACATGACTTTGGCTTGTTAATAAGAAAGCTAGCCAATGGAATAGACAGTCAAATACATATAAAGAGACAGGAAAGATCAAAATAGGCATATCAAGATGCATTGCATGCGTCACATGCAGAAGTACACAAATTCTCCTTATTGTTTCAATAAGCATTACATCTCTGATTCAGCAACACTTTATTCCTCTGCTCCATCAGTACTTGGTTCATGCCTTAAGTATGACGTCTTCCCTTAATGTACAAACCTCTGTGCAGGTCATATCTCCATCAAAGGCAAAGTCGGTTTGTTCGCTGTCAGTCTGCGTTCACAAACCGACCAAAAACCGTTCCGATTGGCAAGCAAGAAAACAACAAGAACCCAAACTGTAAACCCTTTAAGATGCATTGATCGTCGACAGAGATTCTTCATAACCACAGATGGAACGAATGGAAATGCTCAGGCTGTTTCTGGAAGCTACACACACATATATCAGACAACCTGCAGATACGGTTAGGAAAAGAACAAAAGAAAGAAAGAATAAAAAGCAAATGAAAAGTAAGCAAGCAAAAACAGACTCAGAGGAAGTTGAAACCTTCGGTCAGTCACTTGGACATCTAAAAGTCATATATCATTTGCTTTGGATTTGGATACGGTTGAATCCTGGTATATTTTTCTAGGTAAAGCATTCTCTGTGTTGTCGCTGGTCAAATTAGATTTGACGAACAGTAACCTGACTTTCAGGCCCTCCTCCCTCCTCTCCATGCATGTTGACACTGAGGATGATTTGGATGCATCTAACTGTCACCGTCTCTCTGCAACCCAGCATGCATTACTCTGTGATACAAAAGGGTGTCGCTTGAGGGGGGGGGGCAAAAAAACATCTCTGCACTTTGGCTAATTTTAGCCCTTTTCTGCAGAAGTTCTATTTAAATCATTCATTTCAATTTGTGCTGCGTTGCTTGACTCAGATAGTTATGCAGAGAGACTGAGTGCATGGTAACATGGAGGTGTTTTCATGCAGCTGGTGGAGCTCTCTTAACAGTCATGAAGGTTGATGATAACACTGATATGGGTTAGGCACAAAGCTTACGTGTTTGTTTTTAATATGAGGCTTGGTGAGAGATTAGTGACTAAATGAAGACAGGTGAGTTCTTCAAATCCTCATTATATCTCTATCAAATGTTAAAATATGTTTACAAAGAACTGCAACATGACAGTGATATTAATTAATGGTGATTTGTTAGTGATGATGCATACAGCAAATGTTGTCAATGTATAAATGAGTAGTCAAATGTCAGACTTATGTTATTAAAAACTGCTTAATATTTGTGTCTAACCCTTTAATTAAAAAGAGTAAATGCAAGCTGGTTACATATGAAACTATGACACTTCATCTCTGTGTGATGCAGATGAGGATGTTCCTACAGGATGAGAGTGAGACGGGACAGAGATGAGGTTCTGAAAGTAGGACAACTGACAGACACTGGGACACACACAGTCTCCAGGTCGGCGAGATACAGGACGGGATAAGGGTTTAACTGTTTAATGAACTATCAGTCTAAGCCAGAGGCGGGCCCTGGAACAAACGTACGCACACACACCTCCTCCTCCTCCTCTTCCTCTGAACTGTCATGGTCATGGTAGCCGTGGGCTATGGATGCGGTCAGGGAGGCTGCCTTGGGCTCCAGGTAGCAGAGGCACAGCGCCAGGGGGAAGGAGAGGGAGATGGCGTACGGGACGGAAAACGAAGTGGACAGCAGGAAGAAGAAGATGAAGAGGAAGCAGGGGATGAGCGAGGGTGACTTAATGGGCATGAAGTTCTGCGCGCACATGGGGAGGAAGCGCATCTCGGACAGATCGGGGAAGGAGATGTATCCGTCCTCGTCCAGGTAGGAGGACAGGTCGGGCAGGTGCAGGGAGAAGGAGAACAGCATGCCGCCGCGCCTCTTGCCCTGCTCCAGCCTCTGCTTTCGGGCAGAGAGCAGCAGCACCTGCTCGTCCAGCAGCGCGGCTTTACGGTCGTCGAGGGCTTGGCGTCGGCGGCAACTGTCGTTGCTCTTGGCCGGACTGACCGACGACGCCCGTTTGCGCGCGCCCTCCCTGCGCCTCCGCCGTACTTTCGTGGAGGAAACGGGAGATGAGGGGAGGGAGAGCTCGGAGCGGAGGGGGTCGCTGGAGTAAACATGAGGGGAGCACTGATGGAGGGAAAATGTCAACGAAGGGATGACGTGTGTGCGTAAATGGAGTGGAGCGAGAAAGGGAAAAGACACGAATACGCATGAGCACACACACGAGTGTATTGTGGGGTCAAAGGAAAGACAAGAAAAGAAAATCTAATTAGTAAAGCGCACACAAGATGAGTAGAAGCACTTTGGTCTGCTGCAGAGGGTTAAGCTGAAAGCAACTGGGAAATTATCATCAGCCATTAAAAAGTCTATTAAGAAAGAAAAAAACAAACAAGGATTTAAAAAGATTGCAGCAACAACCTGGTGGCATATCTCTTTGAACCAAACACAATCAAAGCCTCTTAAAGCTTCTTTATCCACATGAAATGCAGCTCTGAGCCTTTACCTTTGTGTCGTGTCTGAGCGGTGTGGAGGGCTCTGGCATCTCTGCAGCCATCTGAGCGTCTTCCTGCTCCGCCTTCTCTTCCTCCGTCTTCTTCTCCGTCACTACGGCGACGATGTCTCCCTTGGCGATGACTTTGGAAACCCCGTCAGCAGCGCTGTCCTTCATCAGAGTCTCATGGCTCTCCGTAATGGGTGCTGCGGGACGGGAAGATGGATTTGACACGTTTTTAAAATGTGACACCTGTGGTCCGGTTTGAAGTCAAAGGAAAAATGTGAGCGGTGGGATAAAGGGTTTGGTTTTTTCCTGCACATTGTTGTTAAAATACCTATTGTGGCTCTGTCAGAGCACCACACAAGTGTGTCAGATATTTTATCTTTGCAGGCTTTCAGACAAAGCACATTTTTCTTTCTTTTTGAAGAAATAAAAAGAGGAAAGAATTCAGAGTTCTTACAAAGGCTTCTGTCATTTTTGCACGTCAGAAGAAGTACTGTAGCAGCAGTTTTCTTTTAGTGAGAAAAAAAGTGTCCCTTAAAGGTCCCCTGTTATACTCTTTTCCATCAATATATTATAGGTCTCAGATATATACAAAACATGTCTCTGAAGTGTTTGGCTCGAAATACCAAACAGATCATTGCAGCATCCCATAATCCCCTCTGTTTCAGCCCTGTTTCCAAAGTGCTGATTCTCTGTCTGGTACATTAGATGAAAATAAGGAGCCCCTCCCCACGCCCCTCTGAGAGATATTTGGTTAAGGCAAGGCAAGTTTATTTATATAGCACCTTTCAGCACGCGACAATTCAAAGTGAACACAAGATTCGGGTGATAAGGTGGGGGGGGGAGGTTACCTTGGTCGGTAGTTGGCTAATGGTCAACCTGTTAAGCCCCAAGCCTGTTTTGCAGGTCTCAGGCTCGAAAATGACATGCCCAGAACAAATGACTATATCTTCACTTCTAAAAAGGAGTACCGTAATTTTCGGACTATAAACCGCGCCTTTTTCCCTATTTTTCGACGCTGCGGCTTATATAACGGTGCGGCTAATCTATGGATTTTTACAGCTAACGGCCACCACCTTTAACTCTATGGGCTCTATGGCCGGTCCGCGGACCCCCACCTTTAAGCGGCGGGTTCCAGCAGGAAAAGCTGGAGGCCGGAAAAGAGTGAGACAGGTAGCGCGCAAAAGTAAAAGTGGGAACCGAGAGTGTGGTATGCCGCTGCTGCGGATTAATATTCAGGTGCGGTCTTATAGTCCGAAAATTACGGTAATTAATAAAGCAATTCTCAAAGCAATGATAAACATGTGAGTTGGATGTAGAAGAGTCAGAATCAATATAGATTTTTTTTATTTTAAAGTAAATTCAGATTGAACACAGTAAAAAAAAATGTAAATTACAGTGTCCGTCCAAAAAAAAACATTACTTATAGTGAAAATAACAGTGACATATAATAAGTACCCTGTATCAAGATCGATGCAAAAAAAGTGACATTTGACCTTTTTAGAGAGGTTTAGCAACAAGAACCCCACTTCTGGGGTCATTTGGGTGGATTTGCCATATCTCTGGAACCCATAGGTCGATTTTGATGATTGACACCTCTTTTTAACCGTTAGAGCCAATAGAATCGAGGGGAGGTTCCTAAAATCCATCTAAACATTGCCATAGAGGAGTGAGAGTGATGTGCACGCAGTTTGCCCACAACCGGAAGCTGGGTCGTAGCTATCATAGCAGCTAATATGAAATCTCTGTTTTTGACAAAAATGGAATGATGGATTATCAGTAATCATTTCAAAGTGACACGGACACATTGGATTAACCTTTGGATTAACCTTCAGCAGTGTTTTTATCATTTTAATGCCATTGAACACAACTTTTAATCAGAAAAACAGCAACGGTAAGACATATTTGCCGTTTTGGCTCCGTAAAGCTAAGTTGTGTCTTGTCTGGTTTCGCTTTCGCTGCCTGAGTTTGATGATACTTATACCTCTAGAATCTGTGGATTCTTAGCTTTAATCTGATATCTGTTTGTGCAGATCCGATAAGTAATAAAGTATTTCTACCGTGAGTTCTGTGCTAAGTGCGTTAGAACTTTTTCGCTCAGGGCTAATTCAGAAGCTTGCCATTACCCTTGTGTTTTGTTTAGCTGTTCATATCGTCTGATAGCTGAGTTTCTTCCCGTTCATTCATAGTTTGTTAAATGTTAAGAAGCCCTCAGACGCTGTTTCTTGCAAGATGTTGCGTTTCTTGTGACACAAGCCAAAAAATCGTGATGACATCATAAAGTGGCCAAAATCTGAACAGCTCATTTTCAGACAGGTTTTTATATAAAAAGAATCAGGACAAAAAGTGAGTGAATCTTTTTTCCTGAAACTTTCAGAACCTCTTAACACAGAGGGGACACATGTTTATGTATAAAAGACATGAAAAAGTGGATTTTGCATAATAAGTGACCTGAATAAGTTCAGAAAACCCACAATAAACAATAATCTAAAATTAGGAACACAAATGTAAAAGGTGCGCAGTAAACTGGAATCAACTGAATAAATGCTACTTGGGTGGCTTTAGCCGGCAATGAATGAAACCTCTCAGCTGCTCCTCACCTCCGTCTAAGCTGCGGGACATGTTGTAGCGTTTGCTGGCGGAGCGTTCGAACAGCGGCGCCGGTCTTTGGATCTGAGAGCTCGCCCTGCGGGTCTGAGCCTGCGTTCTGCCGCTGTAGCGAAACTTAGAGCCGAGGCTCATGAACTTCTTCGGTGGTGCCTCGGGGGATACGAGCCTATCACAAGGTACAAACATTCACATTAATCAAAACTGAAATAACACAGATTTAAGAAGCGCAATGTAAAACATAACATCTCCTACTCATTTGAATATTCTCAAGAGGGCCCTCAGACATGGCTCGCTTTTTAAAAAGAACCTAAAGGGAGCTGTTTTTTTTGCTTAAAGAAGCACAAAGATAGATTAAATGTTCCCAAACACTGTTTCTATTACACTACAAATAAATCACCTATTGGGATTATCAGTAAACATATATTTACAGAACTAGCATGGCAGTTACCAATAAACAAGAACATATTGCAAAGTCGTTTCTGTTAGCGAGTCCAGTTATGGACACGACACCGTCTCTTTTGTGCCAAGGGAGATGTTTTGTAATCACTTATCGGTAGTGAACATACACCTGACACCAGAACAAGTCAATATAATGGCATTTATACAAAATGTGATGTTATTTTCAAAATAATAAGATGCCTACAGCAGTTTCAAAGTTATGTTCTACCCCAGCCAAAGACCCTCTGTCTTTCTTACCTGAAGAAGGTGTGGTGCTCCACACAGACCTTCCACAGCCGCTTTGCAGCGCGATGATTTGGGAGCTTGAAACCAATTGTGCTTTCAAACTGCTCAAACTGCAAAAGAGACAAAACACCTGTCACATTCACTACACACTATTTTAGTATATTTTATTAATATAAATTATATTGTTACTAAGTCATATTTTCAAAATGTATGAATCCATATTCCTATCCAATTTTAAAGCTTTACTGAATTATAACAGCTGTACAGTGCCAATGAAGTTGATTTAAAGGTCCCATGTCATGCTTTTCTGGTTATTACCCGTCCCCTTGTGTGTTATGAAGGTTTTTATGCATGTAAACGGTCTGCAGAGTCACAAACCCTCAAAGTACACCCTGTAGCGAGTAAAACTCTAACACAGAAAATACCTCCCCAAAACGCCTCGTTGCAGATACGTCATTGTCCATTTGATTCTTCCGGGTACGCATGATGTCAACCGTACCCGGAACGAAATGGACCAATCTGTGGAGCCGTTACGTTACGTTACGTTTGCGGAGCCGTTACGTTAAGCCCCCGCTGATTGGTCCAAATTGACCAATCCACGGACTTCCTCACACACACACTCAGTGCATGCAGCTCTGCTGATCTCTCCTCCCTGGCTGCAGGCTGATAACAGACAGTTGGGATCGCGACGAAATTCTCTCTGCAGACCCATTCTCACAGCGTTTATCAACCTTTTTCTTACTCAATATCAAGCCACACTTATTGTTTTTACTTCGTCTGTGAGTTTGTGTGTGCTCAGGGTGAGTTTGGCTGTGTATCGCTAAACAAGGAAACAACACCTCCACGGAGCTTAGCGCGATTCACAACGTCCCGACCAATCAGAGCACACTGGGCTCACATGGAGGGTGGGGGCTGGAGCTATNACCTTTTTCTTACTCAATATCAAGCCACACTTATTGTTTTTACTTCGGCTGTGAGTTTGTGTGTGCTCAGGGTGAGTTTGGCTGTGTTTCGCTGTGTATCGCTAAACAAGGAAACAACACCTCCACGGAGCTTAGCGTGATTCACAACGTCCCGACCAATCAGAGCACACTGTGCTCACAGGGAGGGTGGGGCTACAACGAGCCGTTAAAGGAAGAGAGTGAAATTCAGTGAATACACGTAGTTTACAGAGATGCTGTTTGAGAAACCAATGTGAGTTTGGAAAATTGCACAATATAAATCTATTCTAGTAGACCTCAACAATGGAATTATGATCAGTGGAAATGGCCATGACATGGGACCTTTAAGTTGACATCACATTATTAACTTGATGAAATATCACTTAACGGTCAGGACATTCTATACAGGAATAGGACAGGAAGTTTAGAACTTGCTTTGCTTATTCTGCATGTCTTGAAATCCATATAATACATGTAACAGTTATTTCCGACACTTTTAGGTTCTTACCTCGCCAGGACGGATTTTGATGTAGAAGTTGTTCCTCTTGTAGGAGATCTTGAGGATTTTGGGCCAGGCGAACCTGTTGATCCGCAACCTGTCCCTGTAGATGAGCAGGCCACTAGAACAGACTCCCAACATGATCTCCACACCTTCTGAGTCCTGGGAACAAGAGACAACACAACAAAGAACATTAGTTTAAGGAACTTCATTCAAAATGTGTAATTTTGAAGACACAGCATCCCTGAAGAAGCCACTGTCCAAAATATAACTTTTTCTTTGTGTGTTCAGCGCAACGTAAACTTGACTAAACTCTACAGGAAACACAGGAGATCCAGGCGCCAGTGCACAGCAGGGTAAAGTCGAATTTAACAGTGATAATAACAGGGTAAAGCAGGCAGGTGGCGAGTGGAATCAGGCACATGGTACTCTAATCTCCTCTATGCAGGCTGCGGTGACGCACTGTGTGGCTGAAAGCAGCAGTGCAGACTTATGAAATGGTGGAGGAAGCACAAAACGATGCTCTTCACTGCACAAAGCATTAGATGAGCAGGTGAAACCAATGGTGACGCTTCCAGAGGGAAGTCCAAAGCAGGAACAATCAGTCTTAATGGGATGTTTAAATAACATCTTGGTATGTAACCATGCACGAGTAGAAACCACACACACACACACACACACACACACGCAGGTAAGCACATGAGATGCAGCCTCTTACCTCTCCCTCAGCTGGAGCCAAGCTCTCATTGAGACTCCCTACCAACTTTGCATTTAATGAGAGAGGAGAGAAGAGAAAGAGGGATGCTGGTCTGACATGTACATACTTTTCTTGTGTATCAAAACTGACTCACACATCAAACACCGAGCATTGATGTCTACTCAGTTTGATCGAGGGCGCCTCCTCATCTCTGTCATCTCCATTTTTCTGATCTGTGGAAGCAACGTCCCTCCCATCGCTCACATCTATCCCCATTTTGACTTTCAAAGTGCTTTTGATAACCGATTCATATCTAGACTGATGATGACTGTCATTTTCTTTTATGATGACGGCGGTCCTGTAGTTGTAATCCAGCTTTCTCTTTTGATTGCCCGTGTTCTGACTCGTTTGATCCCATCTGGCCGGCGGGTTACAAACGGCCAGACGGAAAATCATTCAAGTCGAGCTGCCCC
>NW_011345675.1:36388-38594 GCF_000735185.1 Notothenia coriiceps | reverse complement strand
CCGCTCACGCGCGTGCTCCACTAAAAAAACCCCGCTCATCGCGTCCAAATCGTGCACGTTCCGTGTTGTCCTGTAGCAGGCACCTTCGATGTCGGGGAAACGATCTTCAATACTCCGAAAAGAATCCCACCAGACTCCTTTGCCCCTCCAACAGAGGGATGTCCTTGTCCTTTTTCCTTTTCGTCATTTCAAGCGGTAAAAACTCTCGATCTTCTCTCGAAATTATTAATATTTTTGGAAATGACGGCAAGATGCCCCCCTGGCGGAAACGCTGGACACGCGTGACTTTTATTTTTTAGTTCTGAAAAGTCCCAATAGTGAGAAAAGTCAGAATTCTGAAATTTGTATTTGTTTGAATTCAACACACTTAGTTAAAAAAACTATTATTTTTCAACGAGTGGGATGCCGTCTATAAACCTTATTTCCTAATCACTAGATATTTAGTTTTTAAGTGAAAGACAATACATTTAGGGGTAGGTTATTTCTATATGGGGAGTAAGAAGCTTGTAGTGACTCGTTACCTTAGCGTGGTGAAGATCCACGCCGTACATGGACAGCTTCTTGGCATTTTCCAGGAAGTGTATCTCAGCTTCGGCAGGTGTCATCGCCCTGATAGAGTAAACAGATCAGGGTAAATACGATTATTTATAGCAAATAAAAAGCTTTCAGACCAATGTGAATATGCAACTCTTAAGAGGTAGAGATATAAAAACAGGGATAAATCAGAGTTTAATTGTATAAAAGCTTTTGGAAAATTGTGGTTTTTTTATGGATGCTTTTAACCAAAGCAAAAAACAGAGTACTTTGAGCACATCTGTTTTAGCATAGAGGCGTCTTTGGAGAGACATTAATCTTTGCACTGTCATTGCCTTCCTGTTTCCAGTGGGCTACACAGGACGGCATCAAATTACCCACAAATCATTGTAATACAGGGACAATGAAGGGCTCAGACAAAATACAGCCAGCTATAAACATCAAAAGGAAAATACAAATCCAGCGTCTGGAGACACGCAGTCTTTCAGGACAGATTATTATTCCAGGCTGTAAAAATTCCCACAGGTAGACGGTGAGAATCGGGCTGAAAATGCCTTTATTTTACGTATGAAAAAGGTTCACACGTGTGCAACAATGGCTTATTTGTTCTCAAATTGTTCAATCATTCTTAATAAAGTTTGAATGGTGTACAAATCTTTAAAAAGAGATGTAGGATTATCATTAAAATCTAATTATAACAATGTTTCCGGTTTGTTTGCCTACATGTAGTTATCATGCCACTACCAACTTCATCAAAGCAGCATAGCTCAGATCAAGCAGAAAACCTCCACTTTTAGAGTTTTAAAATGTGATCTTGGTTATTTAGTCAAGAGTATTTCATTGATTTACACATTGATCCATCCCTACATCAAAACATGTTAGAAATCAACACAACAACTGTTTAGTAAAAGGTTGCCAAGACTCACTTGTAGGTCTTGTGGAGCTCCATGACCTTCTCCTCCAGCTCTTTGGTTTGGTTTGGTGCGAAGCGCAGCTCACTGATGTAGTCGCTGCCTAACTCCTCGGGGTCGTAGTCTCCCAGCTCAGACTGCACTGTGTAGGACCCGAGCACCGTGTGGGTGGCGAAGGAGCAGGGCAGCCGGCCCGACACCACATCATCCCTCAGCTGCAGACACAGGTAGTACCTGAGAGAGGAAGCAAGGCAGAAAACGAAATGGTTATTGTTTAGCCTTGTTAATACTACTTGCTGGAATAATCTGTTATTTTACTCGACTAAATACTGAGCCATCACTTTGACTCTAATCATTAGATTCAAAGTGCACTAATACACATTTTTAACCAGGGAAACTATTTAAAGTGGACCTATTAAGCTCTCTTTCAGGTTTATATTTGCATTTTGTGAGATGCTTCCATCCTTTCATGTTCAAAAAGCTCTTTATTTTTCTCATACTGCCTGTTGCAGCACCTCTTTTCACCCTCTGTCTGAAACCAGAGCCCAGTCTGCTCTGATTGGTTAGCTGGACCGCTCTGGTTGTGATTGGTCAACCACTTAGAGATGTCCCGTCCCTTAAAGGTGGGGTAGGTCATTTTGAAGAAACCAGCTCGAGTGCGCTAAAATTTGAAAATACACAGCCGGAAAAAATCTGCCACTTCCTTACAGAGCCCCTCCTCCAACACACACGAACGCGCACATGACCAATGCCAAGGCACA
>NW_011345675.1:26235-36343 GCF_000735185.1 Notothenia coriiceps | reverse complement strand
AAAAAGAGGGGGGCAACGAGAATAAAAAGAAAAGCCTGACAGGCAGGTAAAGCGCATCCAGTTATTTTAGCCGGGCGGCTCAGATGATTGGTCGTCGGCTTTTTAGCACTCCAGACGGCTTCCACAGATGACATTTTTTTTAATGGATTTTTTTATCAAGCACTTCAGATATTCGATTGCTATCGTCATGCTTAAGCATTCATGGAATATAACAAAAAGTGTATCTCAAGCCGGTTTCTCAAACTTACCTACCCCACTCATGTGTTGGAGAGCTAGCCAATAGAAGCGTGAGTTTAACATAGTGACAACACTTTGTTACAGAAGTAAACAAAGCAGTCCAATGGAGGCATTTCAGTCAGGGGGGGAAGTGTGTGGGAAAGAAACTCCCCCTGGAGGGAACAGTGGGATTTTAGCCTCTGAAGACAATTCACATGCACACAAACCTATATAATACGAAAGGCCCAAAAACCACCATTAGGAAGCAAATGCCCAGCAGCCATCACGTATTCTCCTAAACGAGTCGCTCACTGACCTTGTGATGTCCTCAGTGAGCTGTGCGGGGTCTGGAGGGTAAAACTTGACGTTGAAAGCAAAGTTCCAGGGGCCGGCTGAGAGGCAGAGAGAACATTCAATTATCAGTATTTTATAATTGCATACTCCTCATTTAGCCATTCAGGACAAAATACTTGAGTGACTTTATTAGATTACTCACTCCTGATCTGCTTCTTCAGCTCCTTGTTAGGGTCTATCCAGTTCTGCAACACACAAGCACAGACGCATGAATCATCCCAAAATTGAAAGCAAATTAATAATAACCATTTTCCGTTTCTTTTAAATGACTCGCTAAATTAGATTTTATAGACAGACTTTACAGCCTCAGTAATTCTGCTTTTATTCTCCTTCTAACAAACGGATTCTTAGCTTTTTGACTTTTCTTTTACCTTCTGATTCTCTACATCTCTGTATGTGACGCCGAAGTAGTCCCTCTCCATCAGATTGAGGTGGTCGCATACTTTATCAAAGAGCACGTGACCCTTGGCTCGTTTCTGTGAGAAAGACAAAAGAAACATTTAAAACAGGCAACGCTTGGAAGTATTTTGAAGAATTACACATTCAAAGAGCATCATTTAAAAAGGATGAGGCAACATTTAATCACAGTGTTGTTTGAAAAAGAGTATTTTCCAGAGCTTTCTTTTGGTTAATGATGATTTCATGTCAACATTAAGGACTTTTGAATCTTAACAACTTATAACTAGATTATCTGTATCTAATAAGCATTTGCTTCCTCCTGCTCCCTTTCGGACACATATGATTTTTTATTATTATTATTATTAATATGAATACTTTTTTTTGTTGAATATATAAATATTATCATGAATGTGGATAAATACTGTATTTTAACAATACGGTATTCTGTTTTTCGCATTTCTTATTTTTTATTTTTTTATCTGTTCGAAATAAAGATTGAAATGAAATGAAATCCGAGATCAGAAAAATGAAACATATGGGTTGAAATATTGATAAAACTACACCATATTCAATATTATCAAAAACAAACAACCTAAAATAAAAAAGCAAGAAAACATAACCGAGTAAAATGACACAATCTGTTTTGTGTCATGATGTTGATTCTAATAGCATCAACAAATAGCACAATCAATAACTCAAAGCCAGCTTCTGCCAAACATGAAATACAGAATAGCCTGTATAAAGACAGCGTCATGATGCAGCAGTATCACAGATCATGATGCAGCAGTATCACACCCTTCGATAGCTGAGCCTCAGAGGTATTGCAGCTTCGTTTGACAAACTGGGCCACTCTGTATCCATTCTATAAAAAGCACGGTCGTATAAATACACACTCAAATTCCCTGAGCTCAAGGTGAACAATTAGCTATGTGAATGCGATCGATAGCTGAGTGCCGGATGTCATCGGCTGCAGCTCGGCCGTCTGCTCCACTGGAGGCAGTCAGACTCTCAGGAGATATTTTATAGACACAAAGCCCCTCACGTCTGGATTCATTGAAAACCTCTGCCACAGATTATTCTAGCAGCAGGAGCAGAAACACACCTGAGCATCTGTCAGATTAATATCTAGTCTGTTACAGTCTTATCTAATATTTTAGAAGATGTACATTTTATTTTCCTCAAACATGTTGGTCAAATATGTTTCTTAAAGGTCACCTATAATGCAAAATCCACTTTTTTATGTATCTTATACATAAACATGTGTCCTCAGACACAAAGTAACAGACAGAGAATCAGCACTTTTTAAACAGGGCTGTAACAGAGGGGATTATGGGATGCTGCAATGATCTGTTTGGTGTTTGGAGTCAAACACTTCAGAGACATGTTTGTATATATCTGAGACCTGTAATATATTGATGAAAAACAGTAAAATAGGGGACCTTTCAGTAAATGTGCTTCCACAACTGTATATAAAAACACAGATCTGCCTGCCATGTATGTAATGGATGTATTTTTTGACACATACAGTAAATAATAAATGTACCCTAGCCATCCACCAACACACTTCCATCACTCGAAGCATAACCGTTCCTGTTTTTGATGAGAAACTCTGGACTGTGTGGGATTTTGAACAGAGCCATAAAGCTGCTGGTGGAAGAGAGTTAATCCCGCCTAACATTTCAGAGGGAATTAGCAGAATCGTGTCAGACTCCTGCTATCTGCCCTGACACACACACACACACACACACACACACACACACACACACACACACACACACACACACACACACACACACACACACACACACACACACACACACACACACACACACACACACACACACACACACACACACACACACACACACACACACACACACACACACACACACACACACACACACACACACACACACACACACACACACACACACCAGAGATGTTAGAGTAACAGACTTATATTATATTTTTCCTGCGGTACTTTATGAAATCAGAAGGAAATTGGAATGACATTTGATCAACATCAATCTTGATCAATTTCAAGATTATTATTAATTTTAGAAACAACATGAGTAGTTGCAGTGCATTTGGAGATTTACAATGTTTATTTTTATTATGATAAAAATGTAAGACCAATTTTAAAGTCAATATTGAAAGAAATGCACTTCATACTTTCACAGCATCTGAAGAAAAGGCCAAATCTTATTCTACTTTTACTGAAGTAATTGATTACATGACTAATTGTTTCAAATCTAATTAGAAGACAACATGTAGCATGCATTGTCATTTACTCTAGATGTAAGGATTTATAACAACAACACTGCGGGATGTTCTGTCTCCCTCCACTGAGGCAGAACAACCTCTGAAGCGGAGGAGGTTCAACTGTAGGAGGAGTAGGACAATATTACTGCAGACATTTTTCCCACAGGAAATTGAGCTGAGCTGGAAATACAAGGTCAGGTGGATAAAAATGTCAAATCTTGACACTATGGAGCGGTTTGAGATGGGATTGGGAGGAGAAGAACTCTCTGGCAATTATCCCAAGGATCTTCTGACCTCGATTGTATCGCTGTTTCAAACACTGTAAGCTGCTCTCTCAGCTGTTAGGATATTTGGTACCTCTTTACAATAAGACTACCCTTATAAAGGGTTTACAAATAGTTTGTAATTCATTTATTAATTAGGTTGTGAACACTTTATAAATCATTAATAAGCTTTTATAAGACATGAGATAAACTGTGACCGGCTGCTTGCCAAATAGTAAGCCCACATGTATCTGTACTGATAAGCCTTATTAGAAATGGTAGTTACTCATTAATAAATGGGAACGTGTTTTACACTTTACAACAAGGCTCCCTTTTGGCAACTATAAATGTTAGTAACTCGTAAATAAATGGTCATAAAGAGATGCCAAGAAACATCAAGATGGAAGGGGGGAGATTCAACTCAGTGAACAACAGATACTAAGGATGTTGGCTGATGAAGAAGACGAAGTAAACTAGGTAGCCAATATAAGGCTTAGTCATCTTGCCAAATAGTGAGCCTGGGTTGATGTTAGAACTGGTTTATAAATGGTTCTTAATGATTAATAAAGTGTTTACAACCTAATTAATAACCTAATTATAAACCCTTTATTAATCTTTCATAAGGGTAGTCTTATTGTAAAGTGGTACCGGATATTTTAATGTCAAATGTTTTTGTTGCATTGCCTTATAAGAAGCTATGGCAACGTCTCTGGTACACAATCAACTAATTAGCCACATTTTCATTTTCGCTTCCTCTTTCATTGTTCCTTCATCAGTGAAGACGTGGTTTCTGTGATTGCGAGTATTGTTCCAGGACCGGCATCATCCAGGCGCGACTCGTGCTCTCTGCATCACCGGCACAGCTTGATTTCCTATTATCACTCTTTATAAAAATGTTCCTGATTCTGTCACGAGTCGTGGCCGTTTGAACAAATCTGAAGAAATGGCTTTTCAGATAGTGCCGTGTGACTCGCATGAAAGTCTTTCTCAATGTTCCCTCAGCAGGACTGCATTTACTCACTTCTTCTATCCTGGGATTGCTTCTCTATTACACTGCAATCCTGGGGAGGGAGGGTCTGCAGAATGGACTCTCAGTTCTCTTTCATTGTAATTCCACCAGCCGTATCTTCCCACACAAAGGAATTGAGGTCCTCTTTAGATTAACATTGTATATATTTATTTTAATTCAGCACCTATCCCACTACGTATTTTGGATTGTGCACACAACTAGTCTTACTAAATATAGTTAAATTAAACGTTTTATCTATAAAATATAAGAAATGGTAATAAAAGAGAAGAAAAATGTCCCACTGCAAATAATTTTTTATAATTAACCTGATTGCATATCAGTTTGTGTGTGACATGTTTCATAAAGTGACTTAAATGTAATGTATTATTATTAAAAATGTACAATTATGATGTTATGACTGCACATAGGTTTATATCTGAATACAATTAAAAGATATTAAGTTTACAAAGACATACAATTAGAAGCTGATGCAACTAGTGAACATGAGTTTTGTAATTGTTTTGATGATTTATGATGTTTACATAAAACAAATAAAAGGACTTATGAAGAGAATGGGAGCTTTAAGTTTATTAACAGGTTTCTATTTTTTACAAGAAACATTTTTGGATATCTCGAGTTTTCTGGACGGATGAATACATAGGTATATGTTTCTCTGCTCCTTCCTCATGCTCTCATCTCCTCGTTTCAGGAGCGTTTCAGAAGCATTTCAGAAGCGGAGCATCTTGCGTGCCGGCTCGCAGTTTTTGTTGATTTGGGCATATTTCCTGGACAGGCTACTTTGTACAGACAAAGTTAATAATAATTGTAATACCCCAGTTATAAACGACATTAATCAAAGATGTGTTGCTGTATTTTAGTGGTAAAAAAATGCATTCATCATCATAATTATTCTATATATATAATTTACACAGTGCCTGTAAACCGGAGGAGAACGCTGGCATTGCAAAATTAGTTTATTGTGGGGATGGGCCGGATGCTCTGACCGGTCCACTTCTAGCCCGGCGCTATGCAAAGCCTCGCGTCGAAAATAGACTTGCATCCTATTTTGAGCGGACCCCAGCGCCGAGAGGCTTCTGGGACGCTTCTGAGCGGTAACGCGGCGCGTCTGGTGGAATAGCACCCATTGACTAGAGGGGCCGCAATGTTTGCGAACGCCGCGGGGCAGCCGTAACGCGAAGCAGACGGACCCGGTGGAATCTAGGGGTGAGGGTGAGATCTGTGCTTACATGTGCTTAGATTAAAGGGCAAACAGATGGGACGTGGATTCAATTGTCTCATTCAATTGCTATTAGACACACTTATTTAGTGTAAAGCCGATATTTGGATGTCTTCAGTGTGATTTGTAAGAGAGGGAGATTAGTCACTTTAGTTAAAGTTATTATAAGGATAAACCCCTTGGGGTGTGTGATGTGGATTTGAAAAGGGGCCCCTAATAGATTCAATGATAATTAGGAAGGTTGTTGTGTTCAAAAAGGCAGATTGTAGATTTTCTGTCCAGAATAATTGAAACTATTTATTTAGATAATTCAGGAATCTCACTTTCAAATGAAAGATAAATGAAAAAGTTGTTTAACTAATAATATTTATAAAAAATACTTTTGACTTACCAGATTAAGTTGCTTTCTGCTGTTATCCCATTAAAAAGCCACAATCAATAAATGGTATTTCATTTGTTCAATTGTAGATGAAGAGTTTTTGGAGCTTGACGGGGACTAAAAGCTTTTGCTGCATTAATCTTTCTATTTATTTTTACAACTCAATCTCTTAAAACGTAATAAATAAAAAATATATTAATATATAATGTGCATTTTAAAGTGAAAGCAGGTTTTAAGCGAGTGATTTGAATAATTTTTATTTCATTTTACATTCTGATAAACACACATATTGTAAGTAAATATATGAATTGGTAATGGGAATAAATCACTTTCTGCATGAGGCTTCAAAATAAAAAAAGTCTTTCCCAGCTTAGCCTAAATGTGCTTTTGTACACTTCCTGCTATATTTTCTTCCTCTCAAACTCAGAAAACACACATTGTCTTGTTGGTTTTTTGTACTTTGGTTGTGTAAAATCAAACTGTAAAAAACTAAAAAGATGGATCACTGTATGGATCGAATTGAAAATGATTGTGCAAACTATAATATAAAATTATTTGTGACACCAAATAATGAGTTATAAACAAGTATACACAACAACTATTATTGCTGTTGTAAATGCCTATTGCTTGAATCTTTATGTGTAGTTATTTCACATCTTTTAGATTCACGAGTTCCCCACCTTTTAGCCATTTGAAGGGCAATAAGTCCAAAGTGACCCCTCGTTCCAGACCCTGTCCTTAGGAAGTCTTCCTCTGCCACAGCGGGACACCAATCGTCATGCCAACACACAGAGTCAATGACACTGATTCCCTCCAACAAATGCTCCCATTTCACAGTCTGAACTGTCTGGGACTAATCCCCCCCCCCGGCCGAGCGGGTCAAAAACAAACGTAAACCGTATAAAGGACCTGTCCGGATGAAACATGTCTGTTTAGAATTACTTATCTAAAATTATGGGGTCAATATTTGTTGTAATTAGTTTTCTACACAACGACATAAAAAAATCACCGATTTTTTACTAAGTAGTAAGTATTCATAAGATATATATATTAAATGTGTCACGGACATTTGGCCTCTTCTTGCGGACCGTAACGGTTTTTAATCATATAACACCCCTACCCGGCTACGAGACTGGCCCCAGGTGAAGATCCGGGCCGCGATACGTTTCGGAGCGGCAGCTTTTATTGAACGTAGGACTAAAACTCGCCTGGGGTCGCGGCTCTCGCGAAAGACCCTGCGGAAGACGTCCGGCATTGCGCCGGCGGCTAGACCACTTATCGTGGGTAACTGATCTCCCCGGCGTTACAAACGCTTGCGGCGCCCCCGTCGGCATTGCGCTTCGGTCTTGCCTGGGCCACCCTTAAGATCCCAACTCCCACCCTAGACGACGAATGTCACTTGTACCGGAATCTAAATTCCCGTTTGTCTACCCTGCACCTAAGTTAACAGAGTAAGTTACGGGACTAATCTGTGTGAATAAATCACATTCGGCTATAAACCTGACAGCAAGTCCACACTAAAACATTCTCTCCTCTAAATCAGTAGAAAACCATTTACTAATACTTCCTAATTTTGGGGAACCGCCAACACAACAACGACCTAAACGTTTTCCCCCGGGGATTATCTAAGTTACTATTAATCCTCCAACAACACCAAGTTTTGTTTCCGTCTAACATTAAGACAGGTCTTATTAACTTTGATTAAATAAATCTATTAGTCCTTAGAGTGAAAGTTTACTTCGTATTTACTTTTTCAACAAATTGATTATATAAATATTTTTTATGAAAATGGAATGGTCTAATTCAACGGAAAGACGACAATAGGGTAATTTTTCGGTGTTAGTTATTTACATGAAAGTAAACGAACGTTAACATCCTACTTCTCAAAAACCCAAACTGCCGCCTGATTTTCGAAACGACGGTAATTAGAAAGAATAAATAAAATGTTGAGTTAGAGAATTTTGCATTATTTTATTTTTTATAAACTTTATATTACGCGTAAAATTTCCACGTTTCGTCCAAAATTCGCTCACTAAACTTATTAAAAATAAAGTAAAATGTAAGATATTTGTGTGTATAACATTCGAATTTATATACTTAAACGCATTACCCTATTTGTGAAAGACTCTAACTCCGAAGTTTTAATTTTTTTTCAGAAAGGGTCGAATCGGGATTTTATACTAAAACACTGTGAAGGACGATATAAAAGAAGGAGAGTTTGAGTCTTTTGGGTGTAACAGAACAACCAAAAAAGATGAAAACCAACACGATTTTTAGTTTGACATTTTTTTGATTTCTTCTACCTAGTGACATACGCTAGCTTTACTTTTACCTAACGACGTCTTGATATATATTTTAATAAACACTGTGGTTTAATTACTAATATTGTTCCATAATGTGCGCTCTGTTGATAATAACGACGAACATTTTACGGGGATAACGAACTTAGAAATAACACATCAATAAAGTGTAGAAAATCTAAGCACCACAGGGTGGAAAATCGGTAAACTTCCCGGGTTATTCGAGGTTTCACTGGGGGCAAGGTCGGGACAGGAATCCTGTTCAGAAGGAGACGGGTTCGCCCTGTGGTTAGCAGTACGGTTCGTGTGTTCTTCAGTTACGTGTGACGTAAGGGAGGTTGTTTACGAGGGTAAAGTTGTCCAGACTTGACGAGACCTGATTAGGGAGGTTTGGGGACGCACCCCTCGAATAGACGAGCTTCTCTAAAGTCCTCCTCCCAGACGCATGAGGAACGAAGAGACGATGTTCAACTTTGAGATTATGAACTCTTTACGAGAGTTGAAAAGAAAACGTTTTGCTTCCCTTTATACAGTTTCACTTTTACGAGTTTATTCCAGTCAATAAGTCTAAATAAGGACTTAAAGTATTAAAGAAATCTCTTTCTTACTGACCAACTTCCGTCTTTTCTTCCGCAAATATACAAACCCCTCGACACCGTGAGTAAATGTTGTTCCTTATGTAAAAGGAACTGCACGTACCGCGCCCTATAAAGTCTTAGAGCCGCCATTTTTTTTGATATCTATTAGTCTCCACAAACAAGGTTGAGTTCCGAGTGTCACGACCAAAACAAGCCGCTTTTGCCTGATAGGCCATGCGCGCGCGCATGAAATTGTATTTTCCTTTGCGTTACACGAACGGCCTTGGTGGTTCTAGGAATACCTACCTATAATTTCCCCGGGGATAATACGATCTACTGTTCCTAAGTATAAAAAATAGTATACGGGAGAATGAACACGCTTACTAATGTACGAAATTAAAAGTTTTTCGAGAAATAAAAAGAGTATGACGGACACGACGGGTCGTTGGAGAAAAGGAGAGACCGGCAAAAGAGTTACACCTCATTTGGACGACGGTGTCCGTCATACCTTTTTATTTCCTCGAAAAAACTTTTATTTCGTACATAGTAAGGTGTCATCTCGCGGTAATCTATTTTTTATACCTTAGACTAGTAACGTATTATCCCGGGGAAATTTTAGGTAGAGTAATTCCGTAACCACCGAAAAGCGTCGTGGTAAACCGCAAGAAAATACAAAATTTATCGAAGTTCATTCCTATCAAAAGGGGTTTTTGGTCGTGACCACGTCGGAACGTCACCTTGTTTGTGAGACTAATATATAATCAAAAAAAATGGCGGCTCCTAAACTTTATAGGGGCGCGTACGGGTAGCAGTTCCCTTTTACATAAAAACAGACATTTACTCACGGTGTCGAGGGGTTGTATATTCGAAGAAAGACGGGAACAGTTGTTCAGTAAGAGAAAGAGATTCTTGTAATACTTAGTCCTTATTTAGACTTATGACTGGAATAAACTGTAAAGTGAAACTTGTATAAAGGGAGCAAACGGTTTTCTGTTCCAAACCTTGTAAAGAGTTTCGATAAGTCTCCCAAAGTTGACACATGTCCTTTCGTTCCTCATGGTCTGGGAGGAGGATCTTTAGAGAAGCCTCGTCTAAGGAGGGGTGGTCCCAA
>NW_011345675.1:21458-26190 GCF_000735185.1 Notothenia coriiceps | reverse complement strand
TGTCCACCCTGTCATGGGAAGGCTTGTTGACAGGGTGGACAATGGTAAATAGTTTGCCATAATTTCATTATTATCTGAAAGTTACGGCCGCCGCCTCCTCTCTGCCCATTAACCTTTCTGTGTGTGTGTCTGCGTCTATTATGTATAAAAAGAATAAAAAAGTATTATGCATATTCAGCTGTGCCGTTGCCCGGACGCCATTGGCTGCCGGCTTCCTGTGCCTCATGCAGGTCCCAACTCTCTTGTCGTTTCTCAAGTATACTACGTCATCGAGTGGCGCCGAAGGACTGTTTAAATGCCCTGCATTCGGCGTCACTCGATGACGTAGTATACTTGAAAAAGTGGCTCTGCAGCAGGTTTACTCGACATTGAGAAACGGACTGTCTGAAACCAGAGCCCAGTCTGCTCTGGTTAGTTGGCTATGATAATACAATTCCTTAGAGCGCTAGCCAACAGAGGTGTGAGTGTTACATAGTCATGTGACTGTTACAGAAGTAAACCAAAAAGTCCAAAGGAGGCATTCCAGGCAAGGGGGGAGTGTGTGGGAGTAAAGAAGCTCTGTGATTTTAGCCTTCCCGACCATTTACATGCACAGAAACCTATAGAGCACCCCAATAAGAACCCTTTAAAATAGCACACTGGCTGCCTAGTGACATTCGTACCTTTCTTGGTCGTTTGTTACATTGGCCAGAAAATAACAAATCCATCAAACACTTGACCCTCCTCTCTGATTTTAACACATCGTGATTAACATGCTCCAATTCTTCGTTCTGCAACTCACCCCATTTCCATATTTAATTTGTACCACTTAAGGATAAAAGCCACACAGCTGGGGTGGCGGTGTTGGGCGCTATACATTTACAAAACAAAGACACATGTTTTTCCACTGATTATTCCTGTTCCTCATAGGGTTTATTTCTGGATTGCGGATGAGCTTTGAAGTAAGAACTAAACATTTCAGAAACGTTATAGGAATACTTTTTTTTTCTCAAGACTACACAGAGAAGCTTTGGAGGGAAAACAAATCCCACAAAGCAATTAGGCACAAAGCAAATTTGCAGTGAAATCCATTAAATCCCTACTTCTAAGAAGGGCGGTCAAAATAGCAGATTTGTGTTCTATTTGAATTCAACAGGCCTGGTATCATAAGACTGATACACACAGAAGTGACGCGAGCAGCAGAAGGAGAACGCTGTTAGCTGTTTAGCTCCTTATGGCAGGGTCTTTGTGGGACACCTTCATATTTAATGCTGAAATCAAAAGTTCTGGTCATCTGTCAAAACATCATTTTAATATCTTTTAGTGTTTATCGAAAATGTACTTTTCCATGGACTCCTTCACCCTTTTTGCAAAGAAAGGTGCTTATGTTTTAACTTTGTGGTCACGGAGCATAATAAGTAAATAAGTATGCCTTCAGATTTTTGAATAAAAAAGCCAAACTGCCACTGAAATTAGAAAAGTGAATAAAGAGGCCAATTTAAAATTTGTTTCATCCTGAAAAAAAAGGTGAATTTGCCCTTTGCACATTATATCTGTAGCCTTCTTCTATCCCATTACACAAAGCTCACCTTAATGGTCGCGGTTAAATGGACTGGATCGAACTACCAACATTCCAGGTAATGAAAGAATAATGTCTTTTAAATTAAAATGGATGAAACAATCATTAACATTTCATTCAAAGTCTAATTTACAGACTGATGGATTGCTGCGGCATTCCTGCAAGGCAATTGGAAAGGCCAAGTATGCTGCATAACATTTCATTTCTCACAAGTATCGCTGCAACAAATGATTCATTTAACTGTCGATTCACCTGTCCAGTACTGTCTCGATTAAAAAAAGTGTTGTTTGGTGTATCACATTTTCTAAAATGGTGAAAAAATGTCAATTAGTGTTTCCCAAAGCCCAAAATTATATATTTTTAAGATATTCAGTTTAATGTCACGTAGGACCAAAGAAACATTTAATAAGATGTAACCTTTTATTCTTAAAAATACTCTAACTGATTGATGAAACTTTATTACAGACTCAGGGTCCAGATAAAAGACAAGACATTACATAGATAATGTAATAATGATTCAAGAACATTTTCAGCTTTAATCTCAAGTTCAATGCGTTTGTATATCAGTTAACACAGATTAAGCATTTACGACCCTCTTGCAAAATATTCATCTTAAATCTTAAAAAGTTAACTCTGAAATAAATAACCCAAATAAATGAATAAATATAAACAAAGTACATATCAAGTAAGTTCCCCGCAGGAATGGAGTCTTTAGCTTATGTATTTAAATAAAAGTGTGTTTGAAGTTTATTAAAATGTGTGTAAACCTAAATGAATCAATGTATGCGTGTGAAGTTGTACACGGTTCGTACTACATATCATTCAATAAAACAAATATGTGTTATGCTTCCTCTCACCTCCACGTTGACTGAGAAGTCGGAGCCGTCCAGCATGGTGACTTTGCACTGCATGATCTTCACCTTCTTCACCCCTTTCAGAGGAGACCTGGACAGACGGCTGGTGGACGACTGATGGGACACCTGGTCGTCCTCCTGCGTCTCCTGAGAGGAACAATTAACAGCTATTAGTCGTGTGATGCATTTACATGTGTTATTATTAAACTTTTCCACATGATTATTGCACTGGACATTTTCTCAGCTCGTATTTTTGTTGCATGATTGAAAATATTATGCTTTTAGGTTGAAAGTGTCCACAGAGCAGAAATGATAAATACCTCCTGTTCAACATTTATTTTTCCCCCAACTGCCTCTGACTACTTAGTGTAGTTGTCTGTGACAAAACCAGCAGTTCAGTCACATGTCCAGACCCTAAATATAGAGACTGGGACTCTGAGTGAATTAAATCGGGTCCCACTGAGAGGAGCTGGAGGTGTGCTGCCATTTTGTCTTAAAGTGAGAAAATCCAATTTTCCACTTGGCTGAAAAACAAAGCCCTTCCCGACTGACTTCATGCAAGAAAAGAGACCTTCAGCTTCAAGACGTTTTTCATTCTTCCTCCTACACAAAGTGGATTCAATCCCCTGGCATTTTCATTTGTACATTTAATATTTGTTATCTTGTTTTCCAGGCTATATCCATCACATTGTAACTAATCTGAGGTAGCTCATGCAGACCAACTCTCCCTTTTGACCCGTTCAGAAAAAAATTACAGGACCTTAGAAACTGAGAACTAAAGTGACAGTATCATTTTAGATTTAATGTAGCTAGAATTTTCATTAAATACCAAAGGATGTATTCAAAAATGTGCAGATGTTTTGTGACTAATAAGAAATGATCCCCTCAGAGTCGCCTTAGTTGACAGTTTTACTACTTTTGTATGTGTGCACCCTATTGGACTAGAGACATATCTCAGTTAGAGCTAGTGTCTCACAGGAAACACAGACAGTGTTGTGTTAGCTTGCTGTGATTTCTCTCAGTCTTGTTCACACATCTCGGGCAATGCCAAGCATCATCCGTCATCCTCAGTGTGACGCTGTGAGGGTGTTTAATGTGGATACATGTGAGAAGTAAAAAGTATAAAGGCACATAATGAAAACACCCGAGGGCCCTGGCAGCTCAGCAGGTAGAAGGTGTAGCATTGAGACCGAGTTATTGCTTTAGTTCCCCGACTCTCTTATGTTCGAAATACAGAAGAAATGTCCCCCCTTCTTTCCTTTATCTCTCTTTCAAATACAAGCAACAGTGCTTTCTTGTGTGCCATGCTGGTGTCATGACTTTGGGGAACACTACATAACAAATGTGAATCGACAAGAAATGTGACCCCCTTAAGATACCATTCTATAGTCATGCATCATAGTGGGTCATATTGATAACAGATATGGGTTATTGCAAATCACAACATCAACTTGTATCTTGGTAAAATACATTTTCATTCAACTAAATCAAACAGGATATTTGTAAATAAAATAACTAGACAGGAATGTCTGTTTTTGGCCTTATCCAATGAAAATGAAAAATCCTATACTTAATCACAGTCCTGCAAAAAATCCTGTGAATCTAATAAAGTCCTAAGGCAGTTGTGACCCGATACAACCAGGACCATTAATAAGTAAGTTACCCCATTATAGCACACATTTCTATAATCTCAAGGTAATATATCTTCTTTATCAGACAGCTCATGTGAAGCTTTAATAACTACCAGCATTTTAATATATGTATGCTAGGGCTGAACGATATATCGTGTCATGGCGATAACCGCGATATGCGCATGCGCGATATTCACATCGCAGGGACGTGCGATTTTAATAATTTTTTTTAATAATCTTTTTTTTTTTTCTTTAGGACGTGTGATATTAAATAGGTAAATTAACTCAAACACGTCATGTTACAATTATTTTGCTGCTTGCTACAAAAGGAAAACTTACGCGGCTCTCATGTCAGGGGTACTTGAGTGAGTGACATGCAGGCTCTGCATGCACAACAAACCACCAATCACAATCATTCTTGATCAGATCACAGCAGGCCCCGCCCCGCTAGTTTGCAGACCATCAAAACACCGGTAAAAAATGAGCGAGGCACAGGAGGACAATACCGGAGAGAATGAAGATTTACTTCCAAAAAGAAAAGCAACATCTGCCATCTGGAANGGAACCGAGAGTGGTATGCCGCTGCTGCGGCTTATATTCAGGTGCGGCTTATAGTCCGAAAATTACGGTAGTTAAAAAAAACACAATATATATCGCAGGGGAAATAAATATCGCAATGTCCGTTTTTT
>NW_011345675.1:13162-21418 GCF_000735185.1 Notothenia coriiceps | reverse complement strand
AAAAAGCAACATCTGCCATCTGGAACTATTTTGGATACAAAAAGGTTCTTCTCTTCTTCATTCACAGATGAACCCCCTTATTTGAGGGGAAGCAACATGCATTATCATGACATGTTAGATCATGACTTAAGGTATGATGAGTCAACCAGTTAAGATCCAGACGTCCGTGACTAAAATCCTTCATCCGGTTAAATATGGTAGTTAAAAAAAACACAATATATATCGCAGGGGAAATAAATATCGCAATGTCCGTTTTTTTCAATATCGTGCAGCCCTAATGTATGTTTGTGTTGCATTACTCAGCATAAGTGATAATGAATCTATCCATCACCCCGCCCTGCGTCTGATGCTCTCATTACAGCCCATCATGATTCACGAGTAACTCATGCTCCATTTCTCCTCTTCATTAAACAATTCCATCGTTTCTCCACCTCGTGGTGAGAGCCACACTGCTGGGTCTGAGGGGCCATGAGCTCAAACACGTGAAAGATCATAAGGCAAAATGTCTTAAAACTTGTTTTCCACATCTGGCTGGCGTGACTTTTGACCTTTTGATGCCTGATATTGGGCTGCTTGTAAATGAAAGAAATCAAGTTTGAATTGAATCCAACGTTGATCTAGTTTATACATGCTTAAGATGTCACGTCATTGTAAACATTATAAGATAGAACAACTCAGAGCTAATCCCTACTACAACAGATACATTTCTTACAAACATATGGAAATTAAAGTTATTTTGTACTCTCTGGGTTACAGCCACAGACAGAACAATGTTTGAGAAGCTTCAAGCTAGTGCAGGTAATTCAAACTTCAATATGTGAAGACATTTGTTTGGGATAAAACCGCACCTTGAACTAAATCAGTACCACTTTTGTAACTGCCAGAATATTGCAGGCCAATGTTTGGATACACAGCTTTTAACAATGTAGTAAATAATGTAAAAAGCATGATTCTGACAGTCCCCATGCAGTGTTGAAGCTCTGGAGGTTCATTCTGCAGAGAGATCAGATAGTGAGCCCTGAACGTTGTGCGGGCAAAGCACTTTGTGTTCAGATTACATCAGTGTCTGCTTGGGATGTCTCAAAGTGAACATGGACAGGCTGTAGTCTACACGCCTCCTTGCAACAGAGACCTTTGCATTTCAAAGGTTGTTTTACTTATCTATAAAATAATATTAATATATATATACAGTAGTCCACCAGCCTGCAGGAGGATCATGTTTTAAGTAGAATTAAAATAATCACAAAATGCAGTTGTTTGAGTGCAATGTGTGTGTTGGGAAAACTGCATTGCTTTAAAAACAGTAATTACTTTGAAATAGTTTGAGAGAAAATATGTAACAGTTAACCATACCAGGCTCTCACAGAACAATTAAGCTTTGCAGACATTTGGTTTGCAGATATACAATCAATCAATGATGATGAGTGGTCTTCAACATTCAGAAAAACAAATTGCTCATTTCATAGCCCTACATCTCAAACCATGAACCACTAAAAGCCCTGAGGTTTTTCTTCAGTGACTCCAGTAGTTTACTCATTCCTCCCGCAGCATCAAAGTCAATCTGCTCAATCAGCTGAACACTGAGAAGAACAACCTCCCCACTTTGTCCAGGATCTTTGAATGTGTTTTTCAACCCATTAACTGAACAAAAGCACGGAGTACTGAGAGAAAGACGAGTTCACTCGACAACAGATGCATCTGCTGAGTAAACGTCATTGTGAACACTGAGGTCATGTCGTCCATATTTATTTTGTTCATTTCCATTTTTCACACAAAGACACAGTTCATTCAGGAGTGGGAAGAATGGCCTGTATGTTTTCTCTAATTCAAGCTAATCTGAAGGAAGCTGTACATAAGGAACCCCGAATTAACAAAACAAAAGTGCTTTAAAAGAAAGAAATGAACGATAAAATATATGTGTTGAAAGGTGAAGGATTTGCATCCGTCAATAAGTACTGCAAGATTAAGAACAGATAACTAATTGTGATATTTCTACTGATATTGTGATTCAGTACGACACACAACAATAGAGGAATTTACATTTTTGTTGCATTATTATTATTATTATAATTAAAAATAAATTGAAACTATCATGGTTTGATTTTTGAAGAGGATCTGTGCCAAACAAATATGTTTGAATTAATGCTGTCAAAATTATCGCGTTAACGGCGGTAATTAATTTTTGGAATTAATTGCCTCAAAATATTTAACGCATTTAACGCATGTGCAGAATGGCCCGCCCCATACATCCCACCAGTGGCAGCGCCAGAGTATGGGGTAGGCTACAGCCATACCAAGAAATGGCTTAGCCCCACCATGAAAAATTATGTTAAAGTAAGCAAAATAAAGTCCGCCAACTCGCGCGGAGTAAATTGCACAGACGGCAGTTAGTAAGATTGATTTCAGTAGCCACTTGTCTGGAAATACCGAAGACTAGAAACGGTTTTGAAAACTTTTGTCACGTAGTGATCGTCTTCTCAATAGAACATCTTTGATAATGTCTTCTGGCCAATCAGAATCAAGATAACGGAGTAGTGTTGTTGCAGGAAGTCCTGACGGAGAATACTTTTGCTGTAGTAGGCTACATCTCTATATACATCGATACAATTACGTGTTGATAGAAATCAACACGTAATGAAATAAGACCCCACGGTTTGATGATTGATAGGTGTGTGGGCTGTCTTTCATTTTGACACACAGAACAATGTTATAATAAACATAAACATACATACTGTATGTTAAATGGATATATCCGCCTTCTTTCATGTATCTTTCCATTCCCACAACAATATACATAAAGAAATGGCATATTTTGGACATAGTTCGAATGGTGATTAATCATGATTAATTCATTTTTAAGCTGTGATTAATCTGATTAAAAATTGTAATCGTTTGACAGCCCTAGTTTGAATATACACTACCAGTCAAAAGTTTGGACACACCTTCTCATTCTAAGTTTTTTATGTATTAGAATTTGTTTTACATTGTAGATTTATAATGAAGAACTCAAAACTATAAAAGAACACGTGGATTTTTTAACACTTTTTTGTTAACTAGATAATTCCATATGTGTTCTTTCAAACAAAAAACATTGAGTAAGAAGGTGTGTCCAAACTTTTGACTGGTACTGTATTTCTTTAAAAAAAAAAAGGATATGTAGGCCGGGATAATTCTGTAGAATACAATTCATTCATAATGGTATTTTAACACATACAGTATACAGCCTTTAACAGTTATTGTGCTTCCTGTGATTTGAATATTGCACCACATAACGAAAACATGTGCAGCCCTAGTGTCAGAGGCCACTGACTGGCTCTATCCACCTTCTGTAGGCTCAGATATTTTAAAGGCTGACCTGCTCTTTCCGGGCGGGGGTGCTGTGTCCGGCGGCGGCGGGGAGCTCTGATTGGTTCTCAGGCTCGACGGGTTCGGCGGCTGCTTTGGCTTTCCCCTTCTCCTTGTCCTCCTGCGGCTGCTTGGCCTCCGAGTCTGCGCCTGATTCAGTTGTCATGGTTAATCACGCTGGAGTGGGGGAAAGAGGGAAAAAGGGATGAGTCAGCTGACTTGTTATGAATTGATGTACTCTCGGCTTTGCAGCCCAGTGTAATGAGAAGCTCCTCTCCGAAGCGTACGCAGAGATGAGGATATTGTTTGACAGCAGAGTAAAAAATGAAATTAATTTAAGTGGCGTTTGCGCACTCAAGTCCCGTTCTCAATAATCTCAGGAGTGTCAGCAGCTGATAATGGAAAGTGCCTAGATGGCTAATTCCCTGTCATCCACAGTATCCACGATATACTGCGTGTCATTTCACATAAACTAGAGACGCCAAACGCTCACAACTGCAACTATCATTATCATTTTCTCTCTACGAATCTTCTGTAAAATGTCAAAATCTTCCCCAATCCATGCTTATGTCTTGCTTGATCCAAAACACAAAATAATAATAAGTTTATAATGGTAAAAATATAATCGAAAATCAGCAAATGATATCATTAGAGAAGCCTCAACCAGACAATATTCAGCATTTTTCAAAGTTCAATTGAGTAAAATATGAAATAAGCAATTGCTTCAGCTCTTGCAGAACATCAAACATCAATTAAACAAATCCTGAAAATATGAGGAATAGCGCAATCTCCCCCCTCCAGTCTCTACGCAAAGTATTTACAAACAAGTATCCAAAGTATCTGAACAGCTCGAGTACATGCCTTTCATAGCATGACCTTCTCCCTCTTTGAATAGCAGCATACCAGCGTCAGATGCCATACCAAGGGCCTGAAACTAGGTAATGAGGGGAAACATGTATCGGCCGGTTTTGCCAAGCGAATATGACAGATAGGACGGATCTCACTGGGGGCTCCTGTGCTAAACCCACAGGCTTAGACTCTGGGAAGCAGGGTTAGCAGGGCGGGGCTACCAGTGTCTGGGCCCCTGCTGCCTGCGGTCAGTAGTATGGATGCCTGTCATTCTGCAGTTGGCCTGCTTCTGCCTGACTTCTATTTATAGAGCCGTGTTTACTCCGGGCTGGGAGGATCGCTGACTTCCAGCCGGGGACAGCAGCCTCTGGATCCACAAACTGTGGGCTGAGGTGATCCCCAAAACTTCAGACATTTGAACAAAGTTATTTGCCCTACTTGTATAGGTTTGTTCTGTTGCCATATATTCATTCATTTTCATATATTCATCAGTTTTAGTCTAACATACTAGACTTATAGAAATGTATTTATTAGGATAAAGCCCCTTAAACCCCTTGAGATGCACCATTTTGTTTTCAAGGGGGTCCCGACAAAAGCAACGTCTTACAGACATACATGAACAAAATAACAGAAAGCAAAGCATGACAAACAGGACAAACCACGTACAGTCTGTTAAGTAAAATATACAATCATTACAATTCGATAGACAGTAGTTACTAATAGATCAGTTTCATTAATCACAAGAGCAATCGTGTCAAGTAAAATTTGTGTGGCAAGACTGCTATTTTTATATATTAATTGTTGTGCCTTTTTCATTTTGAGTATGAATATATACATACAGTATATTTATATAATTTCAATCTTTGGGACGGTGAGAAACGGCATTTCGGTCCCCCTGTTCGTACCACATACACAGAGAGAAATAAAGTTGACTTTACTGAAAACTACAACTTTTTGAGACAATGGATAACTTGAAAAATGAAGCATAATGGAAAAAAAACACATTTTGAAACACATCAAGCAAGAATTCGCTTTTTGGGGGGGGGGGGTCGAGATATTTTGTAAAGTGTAATGAGAAACATGTCTCAGTCAGAAAGCTTGATCACTAAATGTGTCCCTACAGAGAGGAACATAACTGGATGGATACACAGCTGGAGTCCATGCTCTCATCAGGCATCCGTGTTGTTATGTTAAATCTAACACTCAGTGACGTACTGTATGCATTGATAAAAAATACTTGAATGTGAACAGAAATCAAGTTTTGTAGTCTCCGATAAAGCGCCACAGTTGTGATTATGAGCTTATAAAACAAACATAACCTCTTGATTAAATATAATTAGGTTTTACAGCTTAATAAAATGCAGAATGATACAAAATTTAAGTAGGGAACTTTGTGTTTGAACGCCAAATGATAATTCGTCTGCGCTAATGAGCACTTGGTTTGATTTCCAATGGAATAAATTAAAATTGATTTACAATATAAAAGCCAAATCAAGCTTCGCCAAGTAACAAAAACAACTTCAGAAGAGAAAGATTTTAATTATTAAATAGATCACAATTATGTTGACTCGTAAAAGCAGTAAATCGAGACTTTCTGCATTTCGGCACTTTCTTTCAAAGGTCATGTACGTAAAGGGGTCCCTGAACGCAACATGCTGATTAAACTCTTTCTAATGTTCAACTTCAAGAACTTGCGATCAAACTGCTGTAAAGATGAGCTAATCTAGATCAGAGTACCGAGTAGCAGAAATGTGAATGAAGCGATGAAGTCACAAGATCCAAATTCAAACCCTCCACGTTTTTCCAAGTGTGGATAACTAACGGTAAAAGACCACTCGGCCAAATTCACAGGAGCCCTCTTTCAAAAGCGCTCAGCTATACTTTGTTGTGTCATGTGTGACAGAGTTGAGGAGCGGCTCAGTAATCAGCTGACACATGATGTCTGCACACAGCTAACCTTTGCTTCTCTTAACCCCCCATATGAAACAGGAACTATGGTAGGAGGGGAGGAAAGGAACATCTTAGCACCATAGAAATGGAGGAAGAATACGTTCAGTCACTGGTGACAGGCACTCTTCACAGGGCCACACAACAGCCCACACAGTGGCCTTGTGTGTGGGGCCCTCACCATGGACTGGCACATACATTATGCATTCAGAAAGCTGTATTCACAACTCATTTAGTGTCCCGATGGTATACAGGAGCGGCGGATGATTGCACCAATATCGCCTTATCATATTGACAATAAGAAACAGCTAGAGAAAAAGGGTTTTTATATCTTAACATCTCTCAAACTTTTGAAGAAATAATCACCTGCTTTGCTGCTCTATTGCAGAACAATCTTGGGTAACAGATATTAATTTTTCCTAGGTCATGAAAGCTTGGACTTTTGCTGACAAACAGCTGGTGTTTGGTACGTTTTGGGCAGCAAAAATCCTCAGACACATAAGAAGTAGGGATGGATTCAGATCCAGTATTGACACCAAATGAAATCTTGAAATCCCTCCTAGCCCTTACAAGTGCAAGTAACTGCAGGCTAAGATAACAAATACTCACAGACAGATGTCTAATCAACTTTTGTTGGTTGAGGAGTCAAACGCAGCGGTTTTTGCAGTTCTATAATGTTCACTAGCTTTAACTACAGTATGAAAATAAGAAGCTGCTACATATAGGTTTTCCATTTCACTATGATATTAAAAATATGGGGAGAAACAGAAAAAAACGTGTTATTTATTCAAAATTCTGGGTATTTTGTAGACTGGGAACCAGATCCAAAACGAAAGCAGCAATCTGAGCCCATCCCTAAAAGGAAGTAGGTCTTCTACATATGGTTCTTGCATCAATACATCTAAGGAAGCAGTAGCAGCCACCAGACTGAAGAGACAAAAGCAAAGAATGCTGACACACTCAAACCTTGCCCACAAAACAACACTATAACCACAAGCACTTTTTGTAAAAGATGTCATCAAATGCATCTCTAAAGAAAACCACATAAACACAGCGTTTCACTCGAGTGTGTCCTGATGAAAAACAGCTTTTTCCTCAGTTGCACTTGCAGATAAAAACTGATATTCTAAGAGGAAGGACAAGCAGAAGCCATACATCAGCAAAAGAACAATTATTATTTTAACATAGCACGCCTTTTTCTTCTTTCCAATATAAATCAAGGTAACCCTGAGTTGAATCAAACCCACTGTCCGCCACTAAACAAATTAGAGATGTCCCGATCCGATCACGTGATCGGGGATCGGAGCCGATCACGTGATTTTCAAAACTGATCCAATGCTGCTGTGAAAAAAAGAAGCTATATGCATGTTGGATAGAATATCCAATTTAAATAAAAAAATAACCTTAAGGGACAACTTGAATGTTTTTTTTCTTAATGCATTGCATAAAGATCGGATCGGGAAAAATCGTTATCGGCAAATTGTCAAAATCAAATTATCAGAATCGGAAGCAAAAAAAGGTGATCGGGACATCCCTAAAACAAACCAATTTAATCAGAACATCCAATTTAGAAGGACTTGTGAGATTGAAGTGGATATTTATGTGCAAGCTCAGCAAAGGTTTATTAGTAAGTAGCTACATTACATCATTGATCATGGACACTAAATGCTGTGCATCTGCCCCCATGCATGCAAACTTCCATTTTTAAGGTCCATTTGTGATTGTAACGCATACTGTTGGAAAGTGGCCTGTGCACATGGACACACACTCTCAGGAGGATGAGGGGCCGCCATCTGTGCAGAGTGCTATTAGCCGGAGTACACCACAGCTGGGCCCATCCCTGTCACCCCTGCCCCCACAACCATAATACCCCTGGGGGCTTACGGAGGTTAGACAGAGGGGAATAGTTGGCGTTTTTTGACACGTCCTGGCCCATCCCCAGTGGGCTTGTAGTATATGATGCGACCCCTCTATATGGCTACGGGGCTGACAGCTGTCACACACACACACACACACACACACACACACACACACACACACACACACACACACACACACACACACACACACACACACACACACACACACACACACACACACACACACACACACACA
>NW_011345675.1:7652-13124 GCF_000735185.1 Notothenia coriiceps | reverse complement strand
GTGGAACTTTATTGTACTTTTGACTTAACTTTAATTCATTTTGCAATGAGATTATTAATACAACCATAACACATTATACTGTGTATTGTTATAGGTTAGGTTATACACGTTCTTGATCCTTTAGTTAAAGGGGACCTATCATGCTATATTTGAAACATATATTGTAGGGCCATACCTATATAAAAAATGTCTGTGAAGTGTTTTTTTCAAAATACCAAACAGATCATGCATTTTAGCCATGCCTCATTTCGCTCTATTTGCTCTTTTCCAGCCCTGTCTTCACAAGGGCTGATTCTGAGAAGTCTTCTTCGCTGCTTTTGTGGCAGACTACAGCGCCACCTACAGGCCTGGCATATGTACTACAGCGTCTCCAGCGCTTTCGAACGGCAATGGCCGTGGCCCAACCCCCCATTCCCCTGATAGGTGGAGAGTTGCCCATATAGGCGGAGCACCCCTTTTCTGACGTCAGAAAAATTCAAATCTGTATCAGCTCCGTTGCAGCCCCGTTTTTAGAGATTTGGGTATGGAGGAAAAGAGAGAGGGTTGTGTTTTCGGACACTTGGTGAGTTCCCTGGAACACCGGGGACACATATTCACGTATAAAANACCTTCTTAACTTCATTCTAGGACTGCAGGTTTCCTTAAAGTGGACCTATCATGCTATATTTGAATAATATATTGTAGGGCCATACCTATATAAAACATCATGTTTTATATAGGTATGGCCCTACAATATATTATTCAAATATAGCATGATAGGTCCACTTTAAGGAAACCTGCAGTCCTAGAATGAAGTTAAGAAGGTAAAACAAGAAAGACTGGAATTGATCGCGCCAAAATGCAACTGGATTGAAGAGTAGAGGAGGTGGAACAAATTTGACAGCCGCCAACATGTTTTTACCTGATCTCCAGTCCACTCAAACTGGTGAAGCAAGCAACACGAGGAACTAATTATTAGTCTGACGCTCTAGTGAGAATCAATGTTGCCCACTGAAAAAAACGCAACAACAAGTGACTGACCTTCCCAACAAGATACTAATAGACATTCTGACAAAGCTGATAAGGGCATAAGACATGTATAAAATGTTTCTTAATAACATCACACAGGTTAGTACAGTGTAGTTCTGTCCTAAAGAATTCAAGAAATATAAACAACCCAGATCTGTTTCTACCTCAGTGTTCAGCCAGAACATTCTCCAGCTCTGGTGCAGAACAAACTAAGCAGTTCTGGGAGGTAATATTTCAAATACAGAGAAAACAAAACAGTCTACCAATCAATAATGCAACCCACTAAAGAACATCGTTCAAACTTAGGAAGTTCCTACCAACAGTGACTCAGCAAAACATCCAAGAGCTGATGATTCGTGATATTGGCTATTGCTAAAGCTAATAGAGACTACCTTAATGAAGCTTCTTTGTTTATTCACGTAGTTTTAGAGAGGCATCAAGTCCCCTTAAGATTCTTTATAAAGAGATATGTTTCAGTAATTTAGCAAACTCTTAGAAATATGGACAAATAAGTTAAAACAATACAATCTAACAGGACCACAACAGCTTCCAAAATGATCAAAACGTTGAATCAACATCTCTCTAATCGATTTGAAAGAAAAACGGAACATAGTAAACCTTAAAGCAGGATTTATTGTCTCATAAGACTGCAGCCTTGTATCGGAGGAAATTGGCAACTGACTCCATAAGCCATTGATCTAATCCACTGCCAAACTGATGGTAATTACTTTCCATAAAAACCGTCTCATACCGGCTAGAACAAGTAGCCATTTCAGAGGCTTTTTTTTCCTCATATCCATTTTCAAAAAGGTTTTAGTTTAACCCTTTTAGACTGAAACCAGACAAGACACAACACCACTCAACTGCAGGACTTGAGGAAGGCAGACCAATCACATGAAGGTGACTCCAAGCTGAGAGCATATTTTCCTGAGGAGGCCATAAATCCTGTCGGCTTGCTGGGTTTACATTCTTAGCATTACTGTCACCGGCAGCGAGGCACTCAGGGATACAGAAGACAGACCAGCTAACCCATTGTTATCCTTACTTGACTGTGCACTTCAATATTCAACAAGATTCTTCGTTGCCATGAATTCTTACAAGACCAGAGTTGGTTTCCTTGAAAGCCTGGCACAAGCATAAACAGCTGGAAAACACCTGAAATACATGTATGTCTGGAGTTAGCATCAATCGATCCAGTTGTACAACCTTCTTTAACAGAGGGAAAATCCCCTGTTACTGTAAAAGATTAAAACTAATTCCCAGTAGCTTGACGAAGAGCTCATAGCGTCTTATACAGTGGCTGGGATGGGCCAATAGGGATACATTTTATGAGATTATAGCTATAGGTAATCATTAAATCAGCTGTGATTTGATTACTGATAATGTTCACACGAGAGCATAATGTTTAAATTGGTTGTTGAAATCAGTTCAGGCATGCCTACATTACTCTCATCTGTATACTTATTGGTTCTTTGGCAGTACTCCAACGTAGCCTGAGGTATGTACTGTATTCAATAGAAATAGGTCCGCCACTAATGTTTATTACTAATTCTTTGAAGTCTTAGTTGACATATTCAAATGTCTTGTTATATCAAACCAACCATAGAACATTTGTTTTATATTTAGTTGTATATAAAAGAAGACAAATATACGTAGGAAATAAAGATATACATTCTGAAAAGTAGGGCTGACTTCGACAAAAAACTTAAGTCAACAAACACTCATATGTTCTGGTTGACTAACATATTAGTTTCTCCAAAGATGTGTTTATTTTCCTGGATATAAGCCACACAACAAAGCATAACATTGCTGAAAAATCAATTGTAGTTGACAACAAACCCTATAGTAGTCGACTCAGCAGCCCTAACAGAGGCTGTTGCTCTTTTGCTTTATACAAGTCCCCTGTGTCATTGTGCATTTCTATTATCAGTCAATAAGTTGCTTGTTTTGGATGAGAAGCAGTGACCCTTGTTGACTTTTTACTAAGAAAAATCAATAAAAGATGATTCTCCCTTTTACCTGTACTGTGCATGACCCCATTGTGTCCCTTTGGTGCTCAGTGGTAGGCTCTCTGTCATCTAATCCTATTATTTGCAGTGTTTCCTTATCAAGGGCTTAAGGAAAGAGGGTGTCGTATGTTCTAGAAATCCAAAAACCCTCCAAGACATGTGTGATTTTGGGCTGATTAAATAAAGCCCATTACAACCTTACTTAGACCTGCAAAGCTACACTATTCAAACAGAATGTGAGTTTTGTAGTTAGGTCAAGATCTTCAGCGTATCAAACAATAACAGCAGTACATTTTCAGTAAATGTGGGACAGAAAGACAACTATATCAATGTTTGAACACACTGTTATAAGTCAATGTAGGCATCAAGAGATACTCTCAGTGACTATGAAAGCCTGCAAACAAGGCCCCTGATGTTGATGCCTTTCAATGCTACTGCAACAACAGCTTACTGTGCATCTTAATCAAATTGTCAAGTCAGACTCCGGCCATTGCATTCCGTGCTTACAGGGATGTGGGGATGCTAAAAGCTGATCCAGACCGTGTCCTCCTGCCCCTTAACCACGCCTACCGCACTGCAGATCAAAAACACCAAAGTATGTCGTCTTAACCTTCCGACAATTTAACAATTGTAATCCATTAACTGTCCTCAAATGTAACCGTGTTTGCTTGGGACTCAGCGCATGCCCTTGAGTGATGAAAACACGGCAGATTCTCGGTTGGGAAAAGCATTTCTGTCGTTTAGTTTTCACCCATTTTGCACTTTCTGCCTCGAAACCGGAGCATGTTAGCCTACTGTACCTAAAGCGGCTTGTTGCTTTGAAATACCCGACTTTTAGCTCCAAAAACCAGCATCTGCAGGCAAGCCCATTCAGCGTTAAAAACCCACGTCGCTACAATGTTACACACCGAAACGTTACAATGCAAAACAACGGGATAGAAAAGGTTATGACCGATGTTTCTGACACGGTTAGCCACGTCTTTTCCGCCTGGTTGAATACAGTAGAAGTGCTTTTTAAATGTTAATTATCTGTCATCGGCCGCGGGTGTTGTGACCATAAGACCCGAATATGTCAAGAGAGGAAATAAGACAGAGCAAACCGGGAAGCGTGCATCTCATGTTAGGCAGCTTAGAGGTAAGATTATAAGAGAAAATCAGCAAAAGAAAAAGGTTTATTACCAGGTAAACCGTCCTTCGTTCGGCTGGTTATGCGAGTTGCATTCGCAGTGGGCTTCTGTTTCCTGACAGCGGTGCTACTCTGCTGCAGTTCCCCCCTCCACCAGCCTATCACACTGCTCTATGCAGCTGAGCAGAATTGTGGGATATCAGGACAGCCTGGCACAACCCCAAAACAAACACACACATGCACACTCACAAACAGAGCATGGCAATTAATGGCACGAGGTTGTCGTTTTACTGGGAAAAAGGCAGCGCGAGTGAAATGAGGTTGAAAGAAACTGAATTATGGAGTGCGTTTATTTATAAACTATACTCAGGTAGAGTTTTAAAATAAATGAGCTTTACTAGAGTATGCAACTGCGTATTGATGAATCATTGTCATTCATCCAGCTATACCCAGCCCACATTGGCTTACAGCACACCATTAGAGCAAAAACCACGAGTCATTTGATCATAATGAGCCATGATCATAATTTCCAAGGAAACATTACACATATTCTCTCGTTCTTATGATTGTGAGGATTGCTGCTTAAGTTATCAGCATATTTAACAAGGATGAAAATAATCATTATGAACAGCGGCTCTGGAAAAAGTATTGTTTTATTGCTCTTCCCTGCAAATGTCTAGCCACAAAGCTACCCTGCATTTTTCACCATCATGACCTAATGAAATATGACGAATTTACAGTAGATGCTAAAGATTAAGATACTTCAAAGTATACAAAGTAGATCAACTGTGCTCACCTTGGACCAGCCCCAACATAAAGATGCTTCTCAAAGACTTACTAACTGTAGGTCGCTTGTCTGGAGCTCTTATTAATATTCCTCATATTGAAAAACCTAATCCAAGACATATTAAAACGAGCCAATATACGGAGCACCAAACACACGGACAAACATCTGCTGCCCTCCTCGAGCTTGTGGTTATTCGTGCACAAATACAGACATAAAAGTATGTTTTTAATTAGTGTCTGGGTTATTCCCTCTGGGGCTTTGAGGGTTTGCCTCCCGCCTCTCAGTGGGAACTTGACCCAACTCGGTCACCGATTTGACTTTTATTTCATCCAATTGCTTTCATGCACAAGTAGTATACCACATGCTAACACTTACATGACATTATGCAAATACAAACACACAGTCAAGCTCAGTACGGAGAATTGTTTTGGTCGTACTGTCGTGCATGGATTCCCTAAATGGGGACAGACACACTGCAGGCTTTACTGATAGTAAAGGGTACATTTAATGACACACACACACACACACACACACACACACAC
>NW_011345675.1:0-7511 GCF_000735185.1 Notothenia coriiceps | reverse complement strand
TGATAGTAAAGAGTACACACACACACACACACACACACACACACACACACACACACACACACACAGTGAAACTCTTATGTACAGCAGCCCCACATCTGGCTCCTCATTCAGCCTCTGGCTAATTGAAAGACAGCTCGTAAAACAAGCTCGATGACAACAACATTGAATGTTTGACATTGAATATCATTCCCATTACAATCCGAGTTAAATTAGCTACACTCCTAAAGACACCAACTTTACGAGCCACCACCAGTGCGAGAGCGAGCTTAAGAGCTGTGGTAGCTCAACAATAGATGTAACACAATATTCCTGTAACCCTCGATGCTGGGAGGAAAAATAATATCCGAGGAGGGCTGTCGGGAGGAGTCTTTTCACTGGGTAATAACACATGGCAGTGCAGAGTCTAATGTGATAGCTCCAGTAACCATAAAAGGTTTAAGAATGCGTTTTTGCTGCGGTGACAATAAGAGGAGAGGCAGCCTTACAGGTGCAACGATCACTTTAGTGAAAGACCTTGTGATCTATGAATTGTACACACTGTTATTCCACTTCCTTCTTCATTTCTTGGTTTTAAAAACACAGACATAATTGTACCATCATATCTTGGCTTGAGTCCCAATGTATTAACACAATATGTCTCTGTTAAAATAAACACTGTGCATTAGGCACTAACGACTAACTGTGATGTCTGCACAGCCAAACAATAGTTATCTGTATTTAGAGCAGGAGCCTGGCGCAGTATGGTCGTGACCAGACTGATCGTCTGAGACATTGCTCATCATGGTCCGCCTGGCAAGAGGGAGGTGACTGTGCGCCTGTAATGCAGTAAACAATCTGGCCAGAAAGTATTACACACTAGCTTTAGTCCAAAAGGAAAAACTGATGTTAACAAACTGGAATTGTTAAACGTGTGTTTGATAGCAGGGGACCTCGTAAATGAGTAATTTTCCATAATTCTACTTCAGATATTACGTCAGGGCAAAAGACAGAAAAGAGAAACACAAGACCAAAGGAAGCATGTACTAACTGATTTAGTAAACCCTGCAGAACTAATGCAATATAACCAGTTGCAGAATTGGTAGCAAGGGGTGAACAAAATGCGGTGGAGCATCAACAAAGTGTTATAGTCTGTAGGCCAGCCGACAGTATGCAGCACGGCATGGCTTCTTTTTTAATTTAAAGGCCACCCTAGTGGGCACTTTTGAAAAGTTTTCTACACTGAAATGGCATCTAAGAAAGCACTTATGCAAACTTTGAGGCACCAAGGTTGATTAATAATCCACCAGTAAACCAGAACCTAAAAGCAGAGATGTAAATTGAGTTTATTGTGATGGTAGAAATTTGACCTTGTGCATAACGGTTCATAAATAAATACAAATGTAGACATCTTAAGAAAAGCTATTGTTAAAACTATATTAACATCAAAAATATTAAAGCATACTCTATTCAAACTTTAAATGATATAGATCAAGGTGTAATATAAAACAGGAAGCATGCAACAGATTTGCCTAGTGACCAAGTTTAATGCTGACAAGTTTGATTGTTTCCTGTCTGATGCAAATCAAAAGGCATTGAACTTTGCTTTCACATGTTTTGAGATACAGTCTTTATCTTTCTTTTTAATCCATGTAATATGTTGATAATGATATACTTCTCCACTGCACAGGAAGTTCTATGTGTGCTTGGCTGACATATGACTTATGGGAAGTTAAAACAAAAATGAAATGGTGTAACAGATATTTGACACTTTAAGGAAATGTTGAGAATAAAAATGAAATCAGACCCACACCTCCTGAGAGTTATGTGCCATTCTGAGTTTTTACTGTCTGAGTTCTCCCTCTCTGTATGTATAGTGACATGCAGATAAGTGTCAGAGCTAATCCGTGACTCCTCAAAGTCTCCAGAACAGCCCTTGGTCAGCAGAATGATTAATACCGCGAAAGACCGACAACATGTGATCTCTGGACTCTACTCAGCTTATGTGGCTGCTTAACTCCTCACTTTTTTTCTGCTGCGTACAGACACTTAGTTCCTGTGCAGCTCATCTGCTCTGAAGCTTGACTTTGAACTGGTGTAGCCTTGAATTCCAATGTGTTTTCTCAATTATAAGCAGAAATGGGGAAGTTCAAAGTTATGTTTTCCTTTTCACACAAAGATTATTAGAATTAGAATAGTACCAGTGAAAAGTGAAGTTGAATTATACTGAGCTCCTGCTTACACAGCAAGTTGGCACTTTGTGATGAATTTAAATAAGTAGACTGGCTAATTAGTGTTTGGGTTAAAAAGGTAATCCTGGAGGCAAAGTGGTAGGGAAACATTTTTAATCAGCAAATCCCTGTGAGTATGACTACTTGTATGCACTCAGTCTGTAACATGAGTAACCTTATGAACCTCATTACAGTAATCCAATTGAAAGTGCTGCGGTCAGAACAAGCAGGCTAGCACTTCATCAATCCATACTTATATTGAAGCATGTCTCTAACAATACATGGCAAATCACCCATGTGATCTAATTTGAAATAACTAAAAAGCAAGTCCAGGCCAGCATTCCCCATCGTCCCCGGGGTCCGGAAGAAAGTAATTACTGATCAAAAAGGTTTTAGATGTTGTAAATTGCATTTATTCAGGCTATGTTATTCTGAAATAAAGTTATTTCTATAACAAGAGCACTCTCAGGCAATATTTTAAGTTATAAAAAGTCCCATTGTCCAATATATGAATGCATGGAGACTTACTGTTCATCATCACATTTGTTACGGCTCGGTCGGGTAGAGGGGTCGTCACACATTGAATACTGTTTGACAAACTGGTCGTTTGCTTGTGCCACAAACCTGAAACCAATAGAACAGCTGTACAAGAGAGCTATCAAGGGGTTTGACAGAAAGCCAAATTCATACCACCACTGTACCATCCTTGAAAAACACAATTTCTTGAGTTTTGACCATTTTAAGTATAAAAGTATGTGTTTTATTTATAAATGTTTACATGGACGGCCCCCCCCCTCCTTAGGGGAATTCATCCACAAAAAACACACTGGACGCTGCACTAGGTCAGAAACCAGAGGAGACTGTGACGTCCACCGCAGACGGACAACTTTTGGACAAAATGTCCTCTCCATTAAAGGCAGCTCATTGTGGAATAGCCTCCCAACTGAGATGCAGGATTGTCCCACTCTCAATAGTTTTGAAGGTCAACTCATAGAATGGTTGAGAAACAAACAGACGTGCAATCACCGCTAAAAGCACTTTAACACAGGGGTATCTCCTCTTGCACTTTAGGTAGCTCTTGTATCTCCTCTTGCACTTTATATGTCGTTGCTGCTAGATTGTACTGCCATGTGGTAAATACTTGTGTGTGCTTCTCTTGCTCTTTTTGCATATCATGTATTTGTCTTTGCTATATGTATAAATGTCATGTTCTTAAATGTTTTGTGAGGGATTGCGGTTGGAAATTAGCTCCAAGCTAAAATCCGGCATATTTACACTATTTGCATTTTCTTGTTTTAAGTGTTCATTAATGTGCATTGTCCCTGCTAAATAAACGATTAAATGAAAATGAAGATATTAATTGTCATTTTTTTTGTATCACACTTTGAACTCAATGAACTCCAGCTAAGCCTTCTTCTTTGTCTCCAACTAACAAAAGCTACTGTCCCCTGCTGTCCAGCTCTACTCGGCTGTAACACTTCACTCCCAAAGGGCTGCAGGTCAGCAAGCACACATGCCAAATGAGAGGCTGATTTTGACACCTCAAACTGGGCCAAAGCTCCCAAATCAACCCCCTGTCTCGCGCACACCATAATCACACTACACCGTACAATTAGAAAAGTCAGTCTTTTCATTTTTTGTTTCCTTTCATGTAAAGCCAAGGGGACATTCTGCATAATAAGAGGAACATGGTATTTATACTAAGATACTGATGAGCAGTTCTTCTCGTTTTTTGCATGAGGGAAGTAATCTAATCTTGAGGAACCATAAATGCAGATTGTAAAGGCTAATGATTGTGCCCTGGAAGTGATTGCGGAGCAGGCATTTTTAGATAAAAGCAGGGGCAGCACATGTGAAGCGTGTGGTTTGGTAGAAGAAAAAAAAACTACGGCATTGTAAAGAAACGTTTTTTCCCTTTCAGAGTTTTTTTTATGGGTATCAGCCTTTTAGCTAAGGAGAGTAATTTAAAAAGTTTTATTACATAAATACCAAACTAGATTTAAGGTAAATAGTGTCACCTCTACAAATCTTGTTCACAATGTGTTCATTTAAAAGAGAAAGTGCTAAACATTTGTGTTTTTATTTTTTTTTCTGCTTCCATTTGTATTTTATAGCTATGGATATATCACAGTTTCATATTTTCATTTATTATCTGTTTAATGAGTGAGTTGTTTTTACTAGTAAGTACTTTAAGACAAAATCCAACCAGCCACATTAACAGCAATAAAGAACCTCCCACATATCAATACCATTATTATTATTATTATTATACTAGAGCTGAAAACAAAATACACTTCAGCAAGAAAAACTGTAAATTCAAAGCCTGAACGTTCATAGCAAAATAGTATTGTTTTTTTTCATCAGGAAACAAAAGCACATCAAAAGCACCCTCTTCTGTCCACTATAAATACCCTGTGACTGTCAAGGTGCCATGCCAGGAGCCGCAGCTTTATAAGGCTGCTCTCCAGAGAACAGGCAATGTTCGGAGATAACCAAACTCCCAACAAGCTTATCTCTCCACTCTAACATTGAGTCATACTTGTTATCTCTGCCCACCCCCGAAGGCTGTGGTGATTGTAAGCAGCACTGCTCTCACGTGTCCAGTTCCACTCACTTCAATAAAGCGAGAAATCTGCGTCTGTGGTTTCATTTGCATTTTATGATTCATGCTGATGCTCCTGATGTTATGTCATAGGAGGTTTAACATGAGAGGAGTAATGGTATGAGTGGAAGTATATTTAGTATCGACAACAAACAAATCTATTTGTATACTATGAAGCTGAAACAATTAAGCTTTTAATCAATCAATACAGATTAAATCAATCAGAACCTACTGTGATAACTGATCAATTGTTTCACTTATTTATCAAGCAAAAGTGTCAGAAATCACTGATTATTGAATGTGTCTATTTGATGCCTTTGTTTATCGTATTTTTAAATAAAAGGAATGCTTTGAACACATTTGAAGATGTCAACATGGGAAATTGTGAGGGGATTTTTTCCCCCCATTTTATAGATTGTATCGACAAATCAAATAATCAATAACATTGAGAAAACAAGGATTTATTGAAGGGTGTAGATGTAATTCACTTTAAATATTGTGTTTTCCTCAAAGCACAACAATATGCACAAAGTTATTAAATAAAAATATATAATATATTAATTAAAATAATGTGATTTATGTAAAAAAAACTATTTATGGGAAATAAAAAAAAGGTTAATATTTTTTACTTTTATTGTTAAAAGTTAATTGATATAATGCAGAAACGTCTGGACCCACCTTCTGATCGTAAAGTGTGATGTGTAGGAATGTGGTGGGTGTAATGTAATAATTCTGCCATGTCTACATAATTGACTCCAACCTTTGTATGTCTTATCTCAATTAATGATAATGCCAGAGATTGCCAGACCATTTCATAAACCTTTAACCTATATTCCTGACTCATGTGTATGTCAAAATGAGACATAGCATCACGGAAATAATGTCTTCTCCTCAAGTACAGCGCAAGCCCCATTGATCATGAAGTCGTCTGACAGTAGTATTGTTTTAAATCCCTAAGATGAAAAGGCAGAGATAGTCCGTATCAATGGCAACACTACATCAAAACAACAGGAGGAAATCTGTCTGTAGCAGAACGAGCCATAACTACGGACATGAATGAATGACCTTGAGCCACACAAAGACGCGTTCATCTCGTTATCTCGACAGTAAGGAATGAAATAACATTAAAAGTGGAATTCCTAAGCAGAACACATTCCTTGTTTCTGAGCAAAGGTCATCGGGGTCGCGAGATTTTCTCTAGTGTAGGTCATCAAAAAAGGCCTGTTAATGTCCAGATGTTATACCTGATGAAAAGGAAAGTTTTTGTTTATGCCGCATTCAAGTCAAGTCAAGATTTTTGGAATTTCCCAGATGCTTGCCCATAATTACAACCTTCCTGTGTTCCAGTGGCCCGGCTTGGAAAAACCAGGAAAGAACCATGGTTGCCCACAACATTTAAATACACTTTGCCCTTCTCACAGCTGCCATCACGTCATTTACAGTGTAGTGTTGGCTAGCTTTAATCTGTGAGTGCCGCTTTCCATTTTCAATTTACAGCTATTTAGTTACTTCTTCGCACCAATAAAGAGTAAGCAACTTTTTTTATCAGAATCCCATGACAGGCTGGTTGGTCACGGTCTACAGTTTAATGTTTTTACACATTTTTCTTTACTTGGATGTAGTCTTGAATATTTATAACGGACATTATTGTAATAATCTAAGTGAAAACAATGTAAAAAGATTTAGCTTGTAGAGAATGAACCCCAGAATATGCAGTTTTTAAAAAGGGGCATGCCCACTTGTCCAGTTGCATTGTTGGAGAAATCACACAAACAGACTTGTTTTGCAGTGCAGTATATGAGTTGTTTAGCTTTTTGAGAAGAGTTTTGACATAATGAAGACCAATCAACAAGCAACCAAATACTGGGAATCTACTGTCATTCATTATAAGTCTTGAAAACGTTGTTCCTACATCTAGGCTATATACAGGCAATTCCACATGATATAAGCTTAATATGGAAGGACATAACACTACCTCTCGCTTTCTGTATGGTGTGACATAAAGTACACGTTGTATACTCAAGTCTCTTAAAGACCAGTTAGTCAGTCATGGTGACAGCAAAAGCACTAACTCAGCAAATGCCTCCAATCATCCACTCGTGAACACTTGAAACGTGCACTACTGTACACGCCACCACCGGCCACTGAACGTGACAAGGCCATCGCACTTTGCTCAGCCTTATCTCCCTTCCTGCACCTCCATCTTTCAACCTGTTAAAACTACTGAACTCTGAGAACGACCATATGGGCATATGAAAAGCAAAAGTCCATCTTAAAAATATAAAATCAATCTTCATTACAGCCAAATGGACATTACAGTATTACCAGAAAAATGACCAGGCAGTAAAGTTGAACTATACCTCCTACAGTTAAGAGTCTATGAAAGGGAGTCTTAAAACAGAGAGCTCTTACTTCATTGATTCATGAACATTTCTATTTTGGGGAGAATATAAGCGGAAACACATGCTGTGATGACTTCCCATTTCCGAACGGTCTGCCTGTGCCCAGCAAGCTTTTGATCAGGTGTGTGTGTGTGTGTGTGTGTGTGTGTGTGTGTGTGTGTGTGTGTGTCTGTGTGTGTGTCTGTGTCTGTCTTTGCGTGAGAGAGAGAGAGTGTTTGTGTGTATGTGTGTGTGTGTGTGTGTGTGTGTGTGTGTGTGTGTGTGTGTGTGTGTGTGTGTGTGTGTGATTGTGTGTGTGTG
>NW_011345674.1:118047-124799 GCF_000735185.1 Notothenia coriiceps | reverse complement strand
ACAAAGAAGAATACTCTGTAATGAAATGAAATGTTATCAACCATGGTTTGACGATGAGAGAGGCTGGACAGAGGGTTCAGCTTAATCCAAGCCGATGTACTGTTGCCTCTGTAATCCGGACCCTTAGACTTGAAAACAGGTTAGTTACCAGTTTTTAGCTCTGCATAATGCATGATATATCAGTGCTTATATCTGTTGTGTGAAACGTATTTACTTCATTACTGTAACTGAATTGTTAGTATGTTGTATACTATAACTGTACAAAAATCCTGCACAATTTACTGTGGTAAACTTACTTTTATGCAACACGCACACTGAACATCCACTATATCTTTGTTGTTTATCTGAAGGACTGAGAAACAAAGAGGTGCAGGTGGAAGGCAAAGGATTTTCAATGAGGCACAGGAAGCAGCAGTTACAAACTGGGTTTTGGCAAACAATGCCATCACACTTAGAGAGATCCGAAGCAGAGTAACTATGTGCTGAGATGCATGTTCCACAATGTTATTTTTGAATAAAATATGATTTTTTTCAACAACTCATTTGTATTTCTTCATTTACTGTATTTCTGTATACTCAAGCAATCTTTCTCTGCAGAAACCTCTACTGTATGTACAGAGCCTAGCCCATAACAGATGGAAGTGCTTTAGATTATGCTCAGCAGTGTGTAGTTGGGTGGTCAAACAATCTAGTATTATGAATGAAGTGTGTTATGTTTGGTGCTAAAGTTTGCATTTGGTAAGTGTTTATGTAGTTTTGAGGGCAATTCTTCATTTAGCAGGAGAAATTAGGTGTTTTGCACTTTGGGTGTGGGGTTTTGTGAATTGTGTTTAGTGTTCTGAGAGACTGAGCAAATAAAAAAAAAATGTGTGTTAGCAATCGTGAAAAACTGTAATTCCATAGATTAATCACTGCCTTTTTCCCTGCTGACAAAAGATAATGTGTTTGAATTGTAGAAATATTGATATATATTTTGTAATGGTTGCAGAATAGTGGCTGGAATATAATTGAGTGATTGCTCATAATAACACAATACAATTTTGAAAGTGCAGCTCAAGAGTAATGTATTCATGAGCTGTGCAATGGTTTTAGTTGGAAAGTGAACAATGAGTTAACAACAAAACATTCAACAAATAACTTTCATGTACTGAGAACACAGCACGGAAATGTTAAAGTAAACAAAGACAACACACTAACCGGACAACCCAAACACAAGGTGATAAACACATAGGTACATTTTAGCGTGTGTAATTAAAAAGTCAGATCATTTTCTCATAGACTTCTATACAATCTCACTTATCTTTGCAACCAGTGGATTCACTCTGATGATGAGGTGATGCCATTTAGAAGGAGAAAAGCTTAAGACACTTCCCCATTGGCTTTCAGAGCCGAATACTGCCATATCAACATTCAGTATTGTTTACTCAAGATAATTTTTCTTGCGGTAGCTAGATAATGTATAATGAAAGATTATAATAGAGCAGAGTTAGTATATTAGGGATAAACGGATGGTATTTAATTGCCAAGGCTTTTATTATTTTACAGGTAGGTTGACAAGCAGTCTCTCAAAAGTATATTCTCACAACGTGATGGTCCTGCTGGTGCACTGGTTAAGCTTGCAGCATTTCTACACTCAGCATTAAACATTAATATGAACATTATTTTGGACGTGGAAACATAGAAAGTTGAATTTGCTCACAGTCTGAGTTTACTTTTCTGAGGTCTACTTTGTACATTCTTGCAGATATGGGTAGGAGAGCTCTCTATGTATCTCTGTAACCTTTTTAGGATTTCTTGGGTGTCATCTTTTGATAGGTGAAAAGGATCTATTGTCCCAAACAAAGCGCTACTTGATTTGATTACCTTTTAATTGATGAGTTTATTTAGCTTTTATGCGTGTCTTTAAGATGCTCTCTGCTAGATTTAAATGGGGGGTGGAAGAAACATCTAAATGCAATTCTGCATTTGCAATTGGTCTCTGGCCAAAAAATGTCTGAGAGCAGGAAATGACAGGAACAGTAGCGGAACACTCACGTTGGCTGGGAGCAAACAGCATGACCGAGCTCTTCAAATCCAAATGTTAAGCTTGACAACTCTATTTCTATAGAGTGGCTGGTAGCCTTAGCATGCAGCAGACTATCTACACATAATATAATTACAGTGCAGCAGCAACAACAATCGTCCAAACCTTGGAATCAACAAGAGCAGCACAATATCCCAATACAGCAACAATTGCACCAGAGGAGTACAGCACATACACAGCCGAGAAACAGGATTAAGGGGTGGTCTACATACGTTTAAAATAGCCAAAATATGTCCATGGAGAGAATCTTAGTGATACCAACTACGAAACAAACATACTCTAGATGTGTTCTCCCCCTTATGTGCCCAATCCCCCCAAGTGAATCTACCACCTGGTACTCACAAACACACACAGAGAACAATTTGATACATTTCCCGCTCGTATGTGCCCATCCCCCGACATGGATCACACCTGGCACACGAAATACATGTTCAGTGTCTATTCTTTGTATATTTACTGCAGTTTTTCATGTATACCAGTAGTCTGATACAATATTTACAGTTTGAAAGGGTGTTAAATGAAATTTGGTGATGATTAATGGTTTGTGTGTTAATGTAATAGCAGTTAAAAGTAGGACTGGTCAAATTTGACCGCGAACACAAAAATAAGGGGGGGAAAACGAAGACAATAGAAGGTTAAAGGGTGTATTTGTCTGTCTCTCCTTGCAACCTCCCTGTTATTGATCACTCCTGTGGCTTACTTCACCATGCCTCTCACATTAACACTGACTTATTATGCAGCTAAAATGATGGGACTACTTCCATGTCTGGCAGGGTGCAGCTACCCCTGCAAAAACACCCCCATTAGTGTAAAATGCAAATATGAAGCAATCCATTGTCCCTGGCAGAGAATCATGACAACAACAGAGGGAAAAAATGATCTGCCAATACCAACCCGAGAATTACCAGCAATTGTATTTTGATTATTGGTGCGGTTTTTGTAATGTCATAATACAACTATCCTGACTTGAATGCTTCTAGAAGGACCTACAATTGCAGCTTACGCTTAGTCACACTATGACCGCAAGCCCAAGATCCTCATTAGCAGGAATCATGGTGTGTGGTACCCTGTCCATATGTAGCATTGACTTTTGATGAGAAACAAACGGGTTGCACACAAAGGACTCACGCTAACAGGCCACACAAACAACAGGAGGGTAAACTACGCAGTTCTTTCCAGACACACTGTTATGTTTAAATGGTACCCTGCTATTTCTCTAATTCATGTGGTTCCTTCCGCCCACCCGCTGGTCAGGCACCGTGTGAGGTAACTCATCATAGAAGAGACTAGGCGGAGTGAGACACAATTACCTTGCCTCCATATGTCTGCATGTGGGCTCTCATTATGCATACTTGCACACAAACAGTTTCTCAGTTGACACACACAAACAAACACAACCCATTATCACCCAGGCAGAAGATTTAAAACGTCCCACTGTCATTACCATCTTGCTGACCCCACTCGAAGCAAACTACACCACCCTTGTGTCCCTCTCAGCAATCCCATCATCAACATCACTCAAATCACTTCACCTGGCTCCAGCCACTGCAGAGGCTCAGTCTGTACTGCATTGTGAAAACTGCTGAGCACGTTTGTTTAACCCAATTTGAGTGTGGATTTAGGTGAGGGAAAAATTTATCAAACACCTGTGCTGATTGTGTAGTTGTAGTTTTTGTTGGAAATCTTTACTGAATTTCAAATGTTGCCAATTTCCTTCAGATTCCTCAGGGATCCGTTCTGGGACCACTAATTAGGTTTTTTTGTAAATTAAAAGTCTTGATCAAAATGTTCCCAACATGAATTGCAATTTTACTCAAAGCCAATTGTAATATACGGCTCTTTAACTGTACAACGAACCCTGTGTGCATAAACGTTTCTACTGAATGCCGACACATGATGTTCACAAATTCCAAGCGACTGTACCTTCGATCTGTAAACTCTTTTTCAGGGCGCTAAGATTAAGTTTGCTCCTCAATACAAGTATATTGGAATTATAATTGATAAATCCTCACTAATCCTCACTTTGAAAGGTTCTAATGCTTTTTCTTGGAGCATAAAGCAACCTTGTCCTTTCCAACGTTATGTCTTTACTAGACTATGGAGATATTATAACAGCTGCCATGGACTAAATTCATAAATGTTAGTTTTTATGGCTGCAACATTGTATTGTTTACTGCTCAATGAACCCTCTCCAGGTTACATACATGTAAAGAGATATATAAATAAACTTAAGGCCCTTTAATGTCCTGAATGTATTCAAATAGTGTAGCCCAAAAAACTGCCTTGCATAAGAAATATAGTTTCTATGGTTATGCTTGCAGCAGTGACCACTCCATTAGGCAGGCAAGAGTGCTTGGTTTTTTAGCTGGGAGACAATGTGACAATTTTACATTAATAACAATACCCCTTTTCTTAGTGAGAGGCTTATTCGAATCAGGCAAAACAACAGAATGCTTAAAGTATTTGCAGTTTGCAGACATTGCGACAGTAACATCCATCTGCATATATGTGTAATACAGTTATTAAATCCCTTGTTCTCCGTCATTCATCCCTGCTTGTTATTACTTCATGGGTCATTTAGAGTGTCAGATGTTGCACAGAGCAATGTTTTATTTCAAAGGAAAAGTCACCCGAAAGCGGAAATAAAGCCTTACTTCAGAAAGTTCCCCCTGAGCTGTTGTTTGATGATTTATTTGTTGCTCTCATACAGGCACCGCTTATCCAATGAGTCAGCATATTAGCTTCCTGGATCCTTATTTATAACGTTTTCCGCTCTAGTCAGTGCCGGTGACGCTTACACATCAGACAGTCTTGTGCATTTGCCACCTGAAGGCTTTCTGAAGTGTTTCTCAACATTATAATTGGTGCATGATACACACGCAATCACGGCTCCGCATAAATCTCCTTCTTAGAAAAGGTGCCATTCCAGTCTGAATGGAAGACTAATTTAAGTGGGATATTACATTATTTTTCAAAAGTCAGACAAAAATGTTCAGCGGTAAGAACATGACTGTTTTGGTATGGTATAATAATGGTATAATTCCTGTGATAACATATTTTTTCCTAAGATTTTTCCTTCGGAAAGCTCTACATCTTTTTCATTACACAGACAGAGGATACAGAAGGTGGCAAGGTGATTGATCAATACTGTGACCGTTTTCTAGCCCTCATGTATACCATTGAGCTCAGTGGCGGCCGGTCCATAGGGGCGCTAGGGGCGCCGCCCCCCCTCTTTCCACATGTTTGATTGTCATTAAAAATTAAAAATTCATAAAAAAATATATTTCCAAAAAATATATATTTTTTATTTTTATTTTTAAAGAACAAGGTAAATATTATATAGTTGGTATCAGTAAAATGTATAATCTACAATAAAATGGCGTTTAAAATTGTTTTACGATGTCAGCTGCAACCAACAAGCTGACTGTTGCTATCTGTAAACTATGCCGCCGAAACATAATTTCAGCCAATCAGCGTCGTCAGATCTGATCCTCAAAGGGCGCCCTTTCAGCGCCCTGGCCTGTGTGTCTGTTTAGACTCGTATCCAAGGTGACGCTACAGTAGGGGATGGCTGCGTCTGCAGTTGTAGATTCCGGTGCTAGTGGATCGCCGGAGCTGTAGATTAACATTTGCATGCTTATTGTAGTTGTAAGGGCAAGGCCTGTGGCACCATCTAGCATATGTGTGGGCTGGACCTGTATTTTACAGGAAAGGAGTGATCAGAGGGTCGAGTTGTCGATTCTTGTTCAGTTTTCATCTTCCTCACCCTCTCAGACTTTGAGTTGCGCGCGCTGCTAAAGAGACGCGCTACCATGGAAACTAAACAATGGTGTACCTGTATTAAAGTCCGAGTGGAAACAGTCGTGAGTAAATCTGATTTTGTCAGAAATCGGGAGAAATGCGGGAGTGTCCCGCGAAAATCAGGAGGGTTGGCAAGGTATGACACACACACACACACACACACACACACACACACACACACACACACACACACACACACGGTGTTCGTTTCCGGAATTAAAGAAGAAAAGGAACACGTACAGGATTAAAGGTGACCCCTCCGAAACCACTAAATTGTTACAAAGACGCAGTCGTCCTTAAGGACCCTAGCAGGCTGTATAAATAAATAACCAAAAAATCCGCATTTTCTGCAACTCGAGGAAATCTTCTAGATGCTCGTGCGACCAGTAAACAACGTGTTTGTTTAAGTTGTGTAAGAAAAGTGCCTGCTAGGTGTCCATAAATGTTAGGAGGAGGTTCACCGTAGCGGCAATACTAGAAAATCTGAACTATGTGCAGGCTCGTAAGGTAAGTTTCCTCATATCGCGAAAATAAGGAAATTACATGGGCGGCCGCAGAGAGTAGGCCACCAGGAAGAAAAGGCCCTAGGTTTGCCCACATACGAGAAGCATGCCTCAAAAAACTGAACTACATTACCGTAGTTCCCAAAGAGAAACGTGATATCTCGCCCAACTGCGGCGTTAGGTTTGTTATCGTCGCTTCCAAAGTCAAGTCTTATAATTAATAATTGGTTTTTAAACTATTTCAGGTTTTTGTTAGAAATTGTTATAAGCCGCCAACGAAAGGAAATTTAGATTGGTCACCCACCCTTTTGATAAAACACCCGATACCGTATACCTGTTGTGTATGATCCCGTAATTTTAGTCCC
>NW_011345674.1:101037-110806 GCF_000735185.1 Notothenia coriiceps | reverse complement strand
GAAATAGTTGTTTACATAAATTGTGATCAAAACGTTTGAGACCCACTGAGATAACTTAGACTAAAGTGAACTATCTAAACACTCAGAGTCCTTTAACTCATTGAGCCTCTCAGTCTGACAGGACAGAACTCTCCCTCCATATTATTGTAGAAACGGCTTCTTATATCCATTAGCGCAGCAGAAGCTAACAACAATCCCCGCCGGTACCGCGGTATCCCCGCGGTATCCCCGCGGTATCCCCGCGGTATCCCCTCTCTCTATCTCTCTCACTTTGGCTGTGAGCTGCGGGCGCCTGATAAGCCAACATCCCCCACTTTCATCACTACGCGCCCATCGTTACAGGGCAAATGGAAATGTAACCGGAGGTGAAAGGTTGTTATCTTCTTAATTATGAATGTGTTACTCAAGCTGAAAATTCGTTTTTTTTGTCATTAATTGCCTTATATCTTGTGGAAGTGCAGATCCCCTGTCCTCCACCAGGGGGTGCTGCAGCAACCTCAGCACCCCTACTTCCCATGGCCCTGTGTTCTCTCCTCAGGGAAGTTAATAAATGTTGGGGGGGGGGGACTCCAAGTCGCAGAATTGCGGGAACATAAAAGGAAATCAGGGGATGTCAATCCCCTATTTATTAGGAGCTCCATACAAACAAAGCTGTCTATGCCATCTGACGGGCTATTTGACACGATTTTCCTATTTTTGGAGTAATTATGCAGTTTTCACAAACAGAAATATTGCTTTCTGGCATCACTTTAACATTTTACGGGGGAAAATCAGCATTTTAGTATAAGGGCGCATACCGAAAGTAGGCACAGCGCCCCTGTTAGACAAAACCCTGGGCGCGCTCGAAATAATTCAGGATGTACGGATGGGTCCAAAGAACACAGGACTTACACCCTTGTTGGTCCCCTTTTGGAACATAGGTCATTACAACTTATTTAACTATTTTATTTCCAATCACAACGTTAAGCACACGTTTGACTGTTTTCACAAAATGGTGGTTCTAAATAATGGGTGGCTTGTCTGCCAGTCTATTTGTGTACAAGGTTTAGCAGTTTTTTGGTCCAATTTTTTTTTGTTGGCAACGGAAACCAAAACAGTGAGCTGAAATCCTACATGGAGTTGTACGGGCCTGGGGGTGGGGAAGGGTGGACCCAAACGCAGGAGACAGCAACATTAAACAGAGAATACAATACATATTTGATGGCTTGGTTCTAGGCAAGGCAAGGCAGAACAGCACGAAACAGAGCAGAACTTCCTGTTGTAAGAGACACAAGGAATCTGACAAAGACTGAACAAAAAGTAGGACCTTACTACAAGCTGAACTAATGAGGGGATACATTGCAGATATAGCCTACAGAAGGTCATATGGTTGCAGGGCAGATAGAGAACTGGTCTTATTAATCAACCCAGTCTCACGGCATTTCATGTTATAGTCACAAAGTTAATTTAATCTATTGATTCGTGTTCACCAACACGATTTTCTCAATTTGTTCGCTTGTCACTACAGAACGATTTTAAAGCAATTGTATTTCTATTGTAGTTTGTTTCGTGCCTGCACCAGGTCTTTTTGTCCGGTTGGGTCTTGGAAGACCAGAAGCTGTGGGGTTCATAAAAACATTTTCTTACTCAATATCTTACCCTAAGCCTAACCCTAACCCTTTTATTTTAAATAGTATAATGTCAGAGTTGTTTTGCCGTCCGCGAGGAAAAGAAATGTTGGCTCAGAGCCTCAGAATACTGAAATCTGTATTTCTTTAAATCTTTTTTTCCTTCTAATGTGTTATTAATTTGTCATTATTTGGTGCAGGCACGAAACATACTACCAATAGAAATACATTGCTTCTAAAATCGTTCTGTGTCAGAATACTGAAATCGATATTTTTTTTATCTCTTTTTCCTTCTAATATGTTATTATTTACATTGCTTTTAAAATCGTTCTGTGACACGAAAAAAATGGGGAAATCTTGTAGGTGAACACGAATCAATAGATTCATTTTGTGACTATAACACGAAATGCCGTGAGACTGGGTTGTGCTAATAAGGCCAAGACACGCTATCAAAAAGGGAGGGACAATAGACAAAGACAGGAAGTAAAAACAAACATGGCACTGGGGGAGAAAACGTTCAAAAATTAAACAGGGGAAACTAAATCATGACAGTTACAAGCTTTTTGACATTGTTAATAAAAACATAAAGCTTACTACAGCTTTAAAAATACCTTTTTGAGAGCCAACTCCCCCCAAATAAAGTGATTAAAGAGAGATTATAAACATCAAAAGAGATTTGGGTGAGGATGTATGGATTTGGCAGTGTTATAGATCCTGCATGGAAATTAGCGGAGATGTCAGGAGAAATATATTTGAAGTTGGGGGGTTTGTTACTTGGGCCAGATATACAAGTCTGGAGAAATTCCAATAGTTGGCAGGAGCTCCTGTTGTAAACAAGTAGGAAGTATACTTGGAGGAAACCTTAAGCATCCCTTAATATTATATGCCAACCGTGTAAGCACAATTTGTGCCTTCATGCTTCTTTGAATTACATCAAGCTCTTCATAGTGACATGTCAAAAAGCCTGAAAGTTATTTGTTATAACTTCCAATGACCAAGCTCTGATGGGTAATAATTGGTTATTCCTGGTATCTGTAATGATGTTGTTCACATCAGCCCTAATGCTGAGAGCCAGTCAGCTCCCCATGAAAATATGAAAAATAAAGAATACTGGCCAAAAACATTTGACATAAGACTTGCTTGGTAGCAATTTGCCCATTTCCAGTAATGGACACAGAGAGCTGGAAAAAACCAGGACGTTAATTATGACTCCACACATTCGGGTGCAGCAATTGCCAGCGGTTTACAGCCCATGAAGGCCTACAACATTAAGTGGTTTAAAAGATCAAATTGTAGCACTGAAGCAGAACACCACTTTGAAATCTGTAAACAGCTGCTGCCCATGCTAAAGGAACACATTTCAATATGGCATATAGTTTCAACATGGAAGTGACAGCGTTGGAATACTTTCAACATCTATTCACTTGGAACATATATTGTCCTATGTGAAAATAGGAGCTTATTTATTTGGATTCCTCCCATCGCTTCTTTTGGACACAGGGGTCAAAAGTGCCCAGGCCTATCATTAATATCGTTCCTATTTCCCAAAATGTTTCGTGTCAGTCATCATCACTATATGGAGAACAATATGGCACTGCTTTGTAACAGAAATGATGGTCCCTGTCTCAAAGCATACCCCACAACAGTAGAGAAAAAAGGCATTTGACTCGGCTTTTTCAGGTTTCTTATTTTTCTCTTCACGCTTGTCATACCTAACTTACAAGTTAACTATTTTCTCTGATCTGCTGTTTCTTTTTAACTGCCATCTACCACACTTCACAATTATATTCAAAATTAGGAATGACAGCCACAAATTGGGCCAGAGGGAAACAAATTAGATTAAAGACTGACAAGAAAAGTTCAAACATTGAGAAACCACTGTGGACCCAAACAGGGACTGCCTGCCTGTTACAGCCATTTGTTTTTATCCTACAACATCAAGTTTTTTTCAGAACTACTGTATATTAAATGATGGTTTTTATATATGTGTGTGACTGGGATCTGGGAATGAGTAGTTACCACTGTCATTCATGGCTCACTTTTGTTGCCTGTAAACACGAGGAATTTACTGACAATGAAAATTACAACCTTCCATGCACACAATGATCACAGATGTAGTGGTTTTTTTTTTGCACTGTGAAAATGCTTTTTCTGGAGGATATTGAATAATTGCTGCACACTCATCCCCTTACGTACAGTAGGACTTTTTTATATGGGTTGCTCTAAAGGCAAAAAGCGTGATAGAGAGTTCCTCGGGTGTTATTGGTAATTCATGTGTGTTGGCTTGTTTTCCAGTCAGATGTTGTAGATCAATACTGTTGAGAGAGGAGCTCATGCCTACTTGATGTTGGTAGTGTAGGTTGGTGATGGACATATAACAAGTGAGAATGATTACCTCAGGTGATGGGTTGTTTTTGCTTTGTATTTTCCACATAGTTAAATGTATGCATTGGTAGAGAGATTATGAGTTTATTTTTCCTCTAAGTAATGTAGTATTACCGCTATAATGAAGCTTACCAATCAGAGCAGACTGGGCTCTGGTTTCAGACAGAGGGTGAAAAGAGGTACTGCAGCACAGGGAGTATGACAGAAATAAAGTGTTTTTTGAACATTAAAGCATGGAGACATGTCACAGTAGACTCGAGGTGCTAAATAAAGCATAACATGTCCTCTTTAATACCAGTAGGTAAGTGATGGTAAAGTATAAATAAAAAATGATGGGCAGCAATTGTTTTTACTTACAGGGAATAACTACACAAAAAGGCAAACGGAAATTTAACGACTATTGAAACAATGAAAATATAAATGTAGTTGAACTATCTACAAATGACGGCAAATTGTTCAAACTACAAGTTCAATGACATGTATTATTATTCCCAAACATACTTAAAGACTAAGAGTGGTTCAAAATTGCAATTACTGTAAGTAATGTACAGAAAAAAGTAAGAAAAGTTGTACTGCGTGTACAAATGATAAATCATTCAGCATGTGCTGTAATCCCCGGTTATCACCAAGAGCAAAGTCAGCTATGAACACTTTTTAATTGTATCCAATGGGACTTTGTGTTTTTTTAACAACTTTTATGACCCTGTTGGAGAAGAATGCACATAGAAACAGGAGGAGGCTATTGTCTTTCCCACTCTCCCATGCTGGCATCTGCTCTATTGCTGCTTTAAATATTGTTTAATCACTACATCTCACAAGCCATGGAGCATCAATGCAAGTGTAACAAATGACCAAGATTTCTACTGCTTTCCTTAATTTAACACTGCATTATACCATAATTGCCCTTGTAAACAACCCCTTGCAATAGAACGAAACCCTCTAACTATACTTTAGAAACAACACAGTCATTCTGGATCCATTGTATAACACTCCCATTAAACTTGCAGACAATATGACTTGATTGCTTCTTTGTCCTTTCTCTTCACACCCTTCTCCGTGGAAGTGTGTGTCATTGTTTCTGAGCTACTTCTGTTCCCTGCACGAAGAGCAGATTGTGCAGAATTCACAGTATGCAACGTGTTATGTGCAAACCAGATGAATTTTGACCACTGCCACCTTCCATACCTGTCAAACAGGGCGACATGGGTTAATTTGAAACTAAACTGCAGTGCCAAGGAAACTTCTTGTCTAGGTTTCTCGGCAAGATAATAAGGCTGCCTGTCAGCGGTAATTACTGTCATTAAATCTCGGAATACGTTTTCACACAGTAATAAGTTATTGCAGAAGACCCTGCATATATCGCACATTGACACAATTGAAAAACTGTCTTTATTTTTGGCCTTTCGCTTGCTTTCGTCTTTACCTCCATAGACCATTATAACCAATCCCAACTGTGATCAGAGGTAGATTGAATTCCATTCTGTTATCCATCCATAGGTCTAATCTTTATTTACATATTTCTCAAGCAGCAAGGGTGAATTTGCCGTAAGCATGCCGCACGCAAGTGAGAAAAAGACAGGTGTTATCTGCCAGAAAGCTATGATGACAAGACAGAATGTCGTCAAATTCCGAAGGCTTAATGCAAGATGATAATCACTCTAATGCAGAATTTAATCCAAAGTATTGAGCATATGGGGGTCTGAATGATGTATTGTGGGAAGGGTATTCTTCATTTACAACAAGATGGTGTGAATGGCACCTATTTGGTCACAGTGATGACTCAAGCACAGCACAATGTTTTGTCACCCCTATACCAGCGGTGTTGTGTATTCCACGTCAAACACCAAAAAAGATCAAAAGTTGCAATTGTCTTTACTTTAAAGGTGGGGTAGGTAATTTTGGAGAAACCAGCTCGAGTGCGCTAGAATTTGAAAATACACAACCGGAGAAAATCTGCAACTTCCTAACAGAGCCACTCCTCCAACACACACGAATGCGCACATGACCAATAATAATAATAATAATAATGCATTTTATTTATATAGCGCTTTTTAAAACTCAAAGACGCTTTACAGTATGAGGGAGGGTAGACAAACAAGGACAGGCAAACAAGTAAGTATAGTAAAATAAAATAAACAAAAAAAGGCAGTCAAGAGGAAGTTGATTGAGAGGGGGGGGGGGGGGTCAAAAAGGGGCGCAACGGTGATATAGAGGGAGAGTACCCAGATGGGTTGCTCGTAGCATTTAGCTTTTTTTACGTGCAAAGTGGCTTTGTTTATCTATAAAAAGACAAAAAAATAAATGACAAAGGCATCCCGAGGGGTGTCTTTTTAAGTTGTTTAGTCCCCTTTAACCCTTTGTCTTTTCATGCATTCAAACATGTATATCAGACAGCTTTTTGACCATTTTAAAATGATCTAATTTGCCAATCCCATTCCCCTCTCCATCAGTACCCCCTGAAGTGTTATACTTTTCTTTTTCAGCGCTATCATAGCATCCTCCAAACCTTTATTTTCTTTTTCTGGCAGCAGAGATTTTGTATTTTGCTGCTCTCTGTTTTAACTCAGGAAAACAAGCTCCCACTCATTTGTCAGTGTTCCCTTATCTGCAGCCACACTGTGTTCTCTAGGACCTCTTAACAACTCAGGTTACTGGGGGGGACGGGACGGGACGTGGGTAGAAATTTGTGGTGGTGGGGCATGATCGGATCTGGAGAGCCAGGACTCCAATACCAATGACATCCACCATGCCCCTTTTTCTCCCAGAAAGCTGCTCTCAATGCAGACATCAACATCTGAGAAGCAGAGACTCTACACATTCACTGCAATATCACCTCTTTAATGCAGCTACATATTGTACGACACAACAATGGCAACCATTGACACATGATGCACACTTACAAACACTCACACTGCCTTTTACAGCTCTGAACCTTGCACTCATACATTAGGATGTCCTGAAGGTATATACCTGAGTGAATCACAGAGCTCTCAGATCTAGCACAGTGAACCCCACCCCCACTGCACAGAACTCACAGTGGCACAGCAGCATCAATCAAATCTGTACTCTTTGAAAAAAAAACAGTTTTAAAGGTGATTGCCCCCAGTCAACGAGGACTCACTTCCAACGACTGTGTGGCATGCGAGGGTTGTCTTCTCATCAGCTCTACATACCGTTTAATGCCAATACATATGAATAGATCCAAATAATTCCAGCAAAGTATGTCGATATTAGCATTCACACATTTATATTAATGTACACCAAGTAGAGATATGAGTGGCTGTGGGGTGCAACATAGTAAAGCCATGAAATGCATTGATAAAGGGCATGTTGACACCATCGTTTTCTGTGCGTCTGGCTTTTAAAGGTGACATGTTTGCTGAGTGTAGATTCATAGTTAATGCTGTATCCTCCATCAGCAACCTCAAACAGCACTCCTCATTGGGTAACACCTTGAAATATATACAGAATGCGATTGACATTTTTGGATTTATGTCAAATATTTCAACAAGTTTTGTAGGGATTGTCATGGCATTCTGCTCAGCCATTCGTTTAGCTTAGTGGGCATTTAAATCACTTTGGTGACTTTTCTTCTGGCTCCAATGATGAACAGAGCTAAAGAGCTGAATTGGTCAATGGATTTCAATTTTTAAAGACTTAGCATATTGTCGTGCTAAAATAACTTGCTGATCTTTAACTCCATCACATGGTTGGTGTTTTTGGCTCGCTTTGCCTGTCCGCTCGTTCAGAGAAAAACTACTGGGCCAATTTCCATAGAACTTGATGGAATGGATATACAGGCCAAGGGACAACCCATTCTATTTTGGAGCAGACCAGAATTGCAGGACGATTCAAAAAGTATGTTTAACGTTTGTTGACATTGTAAGATATGGCGTTTGTGCTGCATTCATGTGATGTCAAAATGATTGGAAAAATGCGTTCCAGACTGTAAGAAACGTTGTGAACGCCTCCTCAAGTCATTACAAAAGCTTGAAACAGCTTTTAATACGTTGATTTAACGCTCTGAACAATAAAATAGAACCGATCTTTTTTGAAGCATCCATTTTCTTTCAACTTAAAGCTCATGCACAAACTGAATTAGAAAGAAGTTTGTCTGAATTCAGGAAATGGAACTATCCAAGGAGCACTTGAATGCACCATGTTTCTGGTTGTTCATAGTGCGCTGGGTTAAATACGACGTCCAGGCTCAAAGGGTTGATGGCATGGCTGTAATCTTGGTCTTTTCTCATTAATGCCATGTCAGTATTTAGTATTCTGACTCATTGGGAAGTATTTACCAAAGGTATTAAAATATTAACCAAATGTTGACACACAAGCGTGACAGACTCTAATCCCAGAGTGAACTTTCCCCAGGTCCTCATTTGAGTTTACTCTCAGTTCAGCAATAGTGTCATATATATTTTTTAGGTTCTTTTTTAATAAGAACTAGCCAAAAAAAAACTCCTCTTGTCCAAATTGTAATTATCCCCAATGGGCATAACACACTTGTGGGCTTCACAGAGCCAGGCTGATATGAAGCTGAAATCCTTCCCAGCAGGACTGACACCTCAAACACATGGCATAAGAAAGAAAGAAAATAATAAAGTCAATTGGCTGAATGGCTAAAATAAAAAATGAATGTGCCTTTACAGCGTGCTGTTTGCAGGCCAAACTCACAGGTAATTATTATAAGGCTGCAGGAATACATACAGAGGAGGGCGACAGCAGAGAGACAGAGGGAGAAATGTGAGGAGCAGCCCTCATTGCAGCCAGTCAAGGCAGCAGACAGAGTATTATCTGAATAATCCAGCTATCATTTACACACACACACACACACACACACACACACACACACACACACACACACACACACACACACACACACACACACACACACACACACACACATGCATGGCTGCCCCCTGCACACATTATGGATTAACATGGAGGATTAGGTGATGATAGTTCCTGGGAGACGTTGATGACGTCGGGAAGTATGACAACTGACAAATGCCGTAACATTGAAGCATAGTAGGAGTGTATAAAACGTGTATGTTTATATGTGTAGGTTGTGTACTCATACATGCCAGTTTTCACCTTCTAAACAAATAATTACTTAAAGAAGTCTCAGAATGTACATATTCAGACTCAGATTAAACTGCTTCTCAATGCATTTTTAAGGCAACATGATTTGACAGTGAGTAGTCTTAAAACAATAAATAAATAGAGCAAACTGTATTAATATATTTTTCATTGTTTACTGAAGTGCATGGTAAAAAAAAAAATGTTACTCATATAAAATTACCCCAAAAACGTGGTTACATTTAGCAGATTTTGCTCGAAATCTGTTTAGCAAATGACATAAATCCCCAAATTACTCTAGCAACGTGTCAAACATGGCAACAGCCATCATCAACCAAGCCCTTTAGACAGTCTGAATGTTCACCATGTAAAGGCTTCTAACCAAAACACACCAATATAGGACAAGAACATTTTTACAAATGTGCCAAGCTGACTCTAAAATGTATCTTCAGGTATCTATTTTTCCAGATATGTACATCACTTCTATATGGCATAGTGTTGACTTATTATACATCTCCTGCCCTAAAAAAACCAAACATGACACATGGTATAGGGATGGAGTGAAAATACAGATGTTCTATCAGCAAAAATGTACATCAAAAGAAAAAATACCAACTCCTTATGCATAAGTGAACGTGAGAAAAAAAACAGCAATCTTCCTACTTCATACATATAGACACCCCCCCCCCCCCACA
>NW_011345674.1:87419-101010 GCF_000735185.1 Notothenia coriiceps | reverse complement strand
CACACACACACACACAAACAATTGGCCTCAGCTGTTTAAGCCGAGAGCAATTTTCACTTGCCCTTCTTTAAATAATTCATCCAGTGCAGAGGGGAGTTTGGCGACACATACTCCATCCTGATATTTACAGCAGCCTCGTGCAGGGCTACCTCACGCCTGAACACAACACGTGTTCATCCAGTATGTTGCAAAGTACATGCAAGTGAGAAAGACAGAGAGACAGAGAGAGGTGTGAGGGGGCATCGGGAGCTAACGAGCGTGGGGCTTTACACCCCCCCCCGCCGCAGTGCCGTGCCATGAGTAATTAAAACAGCGCCTCAGGTCAGCGGTGGATTGGGACTGTGGGGAAGATGGAGACAGCCAATCGTCATCTCCTAACAGTGTGCTGACTGTGCCCGCCCCAGCAGTTAAGGAGACACTCTCACACTCCACAACACTATTCCCCACGCATATCCACAAACACATCTTCAGACATCCCCCTCATCAACAGAGAGTGCATTATTATAGTGGGGTGAGCCTCCAATCAGAGGTATTGTGCATCTGTCATTAAATATGTTTGTGCGTGCTTATACTTATTTATATCAAGAAGAAAAATACTCATTAAGGAGTTGAGGTTGAAAGGGTCAGAGTCAATCCAGCTTTCTTTATGGAAATGATGAAAGGGTGCTCACATATAGACTCATATCAGTGTGCGTATTGCACACATAATGTTTAATTGAAGGATTATGCAAAGAGTGTTTTCAGCACTGTGATGTACTATATACTGGGTTCTGGTAAACACATATAAAAAGCTTTCAAACTGCTAACAGTGTGGACAGCAACAGAATACATTTTATTGAGTACTTTTAAATGTATCCTTACTTTAGCTTATTTTTGGTTTGAAAGACAAGCATTTTATTTTTGTCTACACCAAATAAAGTTGTGTGTAACTTGGTATTTTGAAGCCTAGCTCTAGAGTCATGCAGTGGATGGTTTTTTCTCTCTTTTCTAAAATGTGGCAACATATGCTGTCTTCTTCTTCACAGGAGAAAACAAATCATGTTCAAAGTGGCTCCAGCATTTTGAACAGTTCTTTCAACTAGGCTACAGCCAAAGAAGAAAATACTATTCCTCACCAACAGACCATTTGAAAAGGTCCACGTTTGAAATGTTTGCAATAAAGAAAGATAAGGGAACAATTAAGCAAAGGTCTATAGAGTTGTGTTACTACATGTAGCACTGTAAGCTTAGTAGCATGGTCGTCAAGCTCTTTATTCTACAGGTTCTACAAACAAGTCAGTGTGGTCACTAGGTTCTATAAATGCATGTTTGCCACAAGACTGCAATGGTTTGACATCATGTATTTTAGAGTGTCTACACATTTACTAATGGCTAGAGTTTTGTATGATTTCCAACACTGCATACAAACTTATTTAAATAACTGTGCTGCATACCTTTATACACAGTGTGATGTGCACCTTGAGATGTTGTGTTTGCAGACTCACGTCAAACAGGTTTTGTCCCGGCGTACACCGAGTGACCCGAGAGCACAATGGGAGTTTTGTCTGAACTGTTGTTTCAGATTAAGCTAAATGTGATTAATAATCCATTAGTAGGAGACGTGCCAGTGTTGCAAAGAGGAGGCAAACTGCAGATGAGCTGCAGAGGTACGGTAAAGGTTATGCCGAACATATCGAGGGTAGAATACGCTGCATGCATGATGTGTTTCAACAGAGTTGATCTTGAAGTTTTCAGTGTGATACTGGAAGGAGGAGTGAACGCTGGCACGACTTGCTGCCGCTGCTCTCTGGAGTATTATTCTAAAACTGTCATTTTTCTGTCACTATTTTGACTGTTCTCTCAGCCATTTGAACAGTAGCCTATCCTCCCGGCAATATCAGTGACTTGATCGCTTGCTTTAACTTGCAATCGTGTGTGTTTTGGACTACCGATTTACCGGCTTCCTACCCGGCTAGCTCCCTTGCCTCGCTGGCTCCCTAGCTGTCGCTGCTATCATACTCCTGGCTGCCTGTATCTGGAAGCTTCACCACCCAGGTAACGATGTGGATCAACAGGCTGCTGGTATGGAGTATCCTCGCATGGATTGTATCCTTCCTAGTCCATCCAGTAACACCGATACTTCAATACTCAGCAGCCGAACCTTTCCAACTGCGATTCCACCTGTCAGAGCCCCCACCGGCATTGCATCACCCGGACATCGCTCACCATGCTCGTCGGAAATACATCCACCGTGGATCCCGCCGGAGCTTCAACTTCGATGACACAAAACCAATACAATCCTTCTGTTCTTCAAATCCTCGTCCCTCAAGAAGATCCACCGAACGGTCTATTGACCACAGCTCGCTGGCAAACCTGGCCAGGCGTGCTAGTGCTGGTGCTGGCGTCAAACCTGACAGAACATCCGCTCGCTCAATAACAAGGGACCTCTACTTCATGATCTACTGGAAGATCGTAAGTTTGATTTCCTTTGTCTGACTGAGACGTGGCAACAGCCCAATGACTTTTCGCAGCTTAATCAAACTAACACCAGCAAATGATTGGTCAACCGCTTAGATATGTCTTGCCCCTTAGCCTATCATGCACAATGTGTTGGAGCGCTAGCCAATAGAAGCGCAAGTGTAACAAAGTGATGTCACTATGTCACAAAGGAGACAAAGGAGGCATTTCAGGCAGGAGGGGGAGAGAAACTCCTTTAAATACTAACACGATCACAGGGAATATTGGGCTTCATGACAGTTATTCAAATTGAGGATAAAATAAAATATAAAACGCCGGAATTTACATGAGAAGCTGTAATTATTGAAAATGTTCCATAATAGGATAAAATATATAAGATATATACACTCACAAAACTACAATTAAATGTCCAATAAAAGATGATTATACAAGAAAAAGAAAAAGAAAAGTGCCTCACAAATAGCAGTATTTTATTAAGAGGGGCTGCCAACCTTTTCATACAGGACACTAATATGCAGTTATCACCTGTAATAAAGCACTGGGGCCATTCCCAGCATGCAGTAGGCATCAGGCCGAGGCAGATTTACAGTCCATTGCTGGGATAACAAGATTAAACAGCCAATCACTCGCCTCTAAATTATAAATGAATTTAAAATGTAATGGTTCAATTAGCCTGATGTTCCAAGAAAAGCCTTACTGGGAAGTAGATTAGGGTAAGCAGAGAAATAAAGTACACAACCACACCTGTTACACTAAGTCAAGACCGACACAGTCACAAGAGAACAATTGTAAGTTGATCATTAAAGTTTGCTGAATTGTTTTAATAATTGATGCATAAAACTGAACAAAAAGCACATTTTTGGAGATTGTTTAGCAACAGGGTTGAAATTGATTTCCAGCTCCCTGGACAGTTTATTATTTGGTCCAAACACTGTTTGAGCACCATGGACAGCTCCACTGCTCCATGCTGCCTTCAGTACCACAGCAGGCAGCGTGTAAAACACAACTTCACAGCCGTCCTCCTGCTTCCAGGCTCATTATCAAATCCCGCCTGCATAAAACTCACAATAAAACCCTGCATCATGGACAGCTTGACACACATCGATTGCTGGCTATTCGTCCACATTTGGCACCAGTCGAACCATATAAATAGTTCACTTTTTTACCAACTCTTCTTTTTGCTGGCGATTTGCCTTCCCCAGAAAGTTGCGAGTTATATCAGAAGGATCAGACGGTTAAATAAAGTGATTTTGTGCCATGATAAAAGACGCCGTCTTACAAACTGGCCCGAAGACAAAGCCTCATAGTGTTTTGAGGCACTTTGGGACCCTAATGGACCATTTACCTGTGCCCTATTATCATCTTTTACAAAAGACCACCATTAAGGGCCGACAATACATCTGGGGAGGTAATGGATTTCAGATGAGCTAAGTTGTATTACACTGTTCATTCTGCTTGTCAAAAGAAGGAAATGTGTCTGGTACTGTTCAATGTATCCTCATAATATGCATACAAATGATATTTTCTGTTACGTTTCTTCTAATTTCTCATCAATTTCCTACACTTTTTTGGTTACACCTTTCAATTATGCTCTTTACATGTACATTCTGAATACTTTAAAACTAAACTTCCATCTTCCATCTTCACTATTATCTGTAAAGCGTCTTTGAGCACCTGTAAAAGCGCTAACAAATTAAATCTATTATTATTATTATCTTCAAAGGAAACAAGTCAGTTTAGGCAACAACCACTTAGTTAAGGTTTGAGAGGTTTGGGTAATAATTTCTATTTCCACTAACCGCTAACTGCTAAAATAACAAAAACGGATATGTTGGTCACAATGTGTGAGTGTACAGCTTTGCATAATGCCCCCCTTGGGCTGGGGTCATCAGTACCCCCCGATGACAGGCTTGCATGGACTTATTTGCTCTTCATACTTCCTGGTTCACAAATCCAAAAAGTGTTACTTTGGCTGGTTTTGCTATATTGTTTGAAAACAGCCTGTTAAAATGTTGAACTACATGAATTTCACTGTGTGTTTGTAGTCATAATTGTTTGGGATACCAACTCAGCTTTCATTTAAAAGGCAACGGAATATGGCCACAGTTGCTGTCTCCTTTTAACCGTGCTGCTCTCTGATCCGTGGAGAGCTTGGGTTGCAGTATTTTGGGGGCCAGAGTACAAGGTGGGTCTGAACTCTGTCCATAAAGCAGCACAGGACTGCAAGACCTGGCTGCTCTATCGATTGAACTTCTGAGCCGGCACTTGCAAATGTGAGGGACATGCTAAGAGCTGCCAGGTAAGCAGGAGAACAGATGTGTGTGTGTGTGTGTGTGTGTGTGTGTGTGTGTGTGTGTGTGTGTGTGTGTGTGTGTGTGTGTGTGTGTGTGTGTGTGTGTGTGTGTGTGTGTGTGTGTGTGGATACGACAACACAAGGCACAGGATGAGATGTCACTGTGGTTTTGTTCAATCGAGAGCGAATGTGCAGGTCGATTCAGAAAGCAGGAGACAGATTGTGAAAATACATGTGTGCGTGGGTGTGAAAAACAAATGGGTGTGGTTCAAGGGGAAATGAAACTTCAGGGGTTGTATAAAACACATCACACAATGCATCACGCATGCCGCGGTCCATGAATACAAAATCTAATTTCATTGTGAGCTACGATACAAAATACACGTTCAAACCGATCCGCGGCCAGTTGGAAATGGAAAAAAGAGACAGTGCCATGCAACAACCAAGACATTCGTACACAGTATTCTCAAGGTCTTCGAGGCAAATACAACTTTAGAATTGAAGGAGTGAGAAGTAAAGATTTATTTTTCTTTCAGCAAAATATATTCTACTTCGCTACATTCTGCAAGATCAAGTGGAAATAGTAATAAAACGGCAAGGCACAAGAGAAAATGTAAGTCAATAAGAGAGGAAATGCAGACAGAGACTGGGGTTTTAGCAGTTGGAAAATATGAAAGTGTACTTGCCTGGGAAATCAGTTTAGCTTCATCGATTTTCTTCTTTTTTTATTTTTTTTGTTACCATCTTTTAGTCAATGATCTCGGCCCCTAACAGAGAGCAAGAAAGCCTTTACCGGGGGGAAATGCTATTCTCAAGACGGGTATACAAGAGAACAAAGGTGTTTGTAAGGTTTATATGACAAAGAAGAAATCCATGCTGTCCGAATGGGAACACCCATACAATGTTTTCTAATTATTATACCATTAACTATTGATTTCAGGGTGGATATCTTCCTGTGTGCAGCACGCACAGCCCTGTTCCTCTTGCTCATCACATGTTCCCCTGCTAACAGCATTAATGTTGCGATGTGAGCAAAAATGAAAAGCCTTCCCAGCTAGCAGGGAACGTTCTCACAACTTTGGCTAACGTTACCTACAGGTTCTAATAATGTTTTAAATAAACGTTTTAATCTGATGTTTAACCTTTCTAGGATGTTTATTATTTCAAATAATGTTCCTATAAGGTTTAAGGTTAAACTAAGACATAACGTTTTAACTGCAACATTCAGAGGATGTTTTGAGGATGTTATTAAGGCCTGAGATGACAGAACGTTTTTTATAAAACGTTCCTTTAATGTGATATGTTAACAAAGGTGGAACGTTTTGCCTGCAACATTCTAAGGATGTGTTTTGGACATTGTTGAGGTAACATATTATAGATGTTATTTTATAAAACATTCCCTCAATGTTACATGATAACAAAAGAAGAACATTTTCAAAGCAACATTCGGATAATGTTTTCAGGATGTTATTCTTGATGTTATTCTTAATGGCAAATATTAACACGGTCATGGTCAAAGTCAGATTTATTTCTAGCGCGCTTTAAAAAACAAACTTGTTGCATTTGTTTGAAAAGGATGTTTTAAAAAATCTGATGTCACCATATTTTTCTTTTGAAAAAAACAAACAAGCGCGTAATAAGCTGTAAGCAGATATTGCATGTTTGCAGTGACAAGTGTGAGTTCCCAGCTAGACATTTTTGTTATCATTCATTGTTCTAGGAATGTTTTCAGCGGGACGTTTTATTTTGGTTCCCAGAATGTTCTTCTGAAAGGTAGCATAACGTTCTTTAAAAATATTCTTCAAATGTTTGGTGATAACCTTCTTAAGATGTTTTTGATCACATCGTTAGAACATTATGCCCTACTGTTCTTAAAACGTTTTCAGCGGGACCTTTTGTTTTGGTTCCAAGAATGTTCTTCTGAAAGGTAGGATAACATTCTCTAAAAACATTCTTAACATTTTTGGTGATAACTTTCTAAAGATGTATGAGCATTGAGACAATGAATAGGACATATAAAAACGAATTTGCATACCAATATTCACTCACATGCACTGACTATAAAGGTTGTGTCTCGTATTTAGGTTCTAACTGGTAGATAAGCTATTTGGCCATGTGTGGTTGGTGAGGGCTGCATATAAACAGTGTCCGCTGTTTATGCATATTGGATAAAAATCGTTTAGATTTGAGACCGACAGACATATAGAAGAACAGACCGACTGTCACTGCCCGTCCCTGAAACCCCTGTTAGTGTTTGTATGGGTTTGTTCTCTCTCTCTCCCCCCCAGCCAATAACCAACCTCCACTGACAGCTCCCCTTTTCTAATAAACAAATGTTACTTTCACCAGCTGATTCCGAGTCTGATTCTGGGTCCCCTCAAGTACATGTGACACCAACAGTGACTTGTACTAGCTGCTGGTCGCATAACAAAAAAAAGAAAATACTTCTGATAAATTATCAAAATTATCAAAAACATCTTAAGGTTATCACCAAACATTTTAAGAATGTTTTTAGAGAACGTTATCCTACGTTTCAGAAGAAAATTCTGGGAACCAAAATAAAACGTCCAGCTGAAAACGTTTTAAGAATAGTAGTGCATAATGTTATCAAAAACATTTGAAGAAGGTCATCACAAAATATTTTAGGAATGTTTAGAGAGAATTATCCTACCTTTCAGAAGAACATTCTGGGAACCAAAATAAACCGTCCAGCTGAAAACGTTTTAAGAATAGCAATGCATAATGTTTGAACAATGTTATCAAAAACATCTTAAGAAAGTTATCACCAAACATTTTAAGAATATTTTTAGAGAACGCTTTCCTACCTTTCAGAAGAACATTCTGGGAACCAAAAGAAAACTTCCCGCTGAAAACATTCCTAGAACAGTGAATGGTAACATTCTCAGAATGCTTTTAGAACCAAACATTTCTAGGAGGGAATGCTCTTAACATCTCGATAGCAATGAATAAATTAAATGCTTTGACAATAAATATATTCAAATATTTGATCTGTGGAAGCAGTGGTGCTGTAAAAAGCTAGACCAATTATCTGCCCCGGGTCAGATAATTGGATGGCCTACCTGCCTGTCAGCCTTCCATCTCGTGCACAAACTTATCTCGTACCCCCATTGGTCATGTGCATGTTTGTGTGTTTTGGAGGAGGGGCTCTGTAAGGAAGTGGCAGATTTTGTTCGGCTGCGTACTTTCAAATTCTAGCGCACTCGAGCGTTTCCATTTTCTGCTACTTTGTTTCACTACATCTCAAATTTATTTTACTCCACTAAATAAATGTTAAAGACACATTTAGTTATTTACATTATAAGCATGATGTGTTTATATGATATCCTACTAATTTACTCCGTAGTACAGAAAGCANATGTTTCTGTTATAAAACATTCCCTCAAATGTTACATGATAACAAATGAAGAATATATCTCCAAGAAACATTTTCTGAAAATGTTTTCAGCTCATGTTATTCTTTTTTTATAAAAACGTTCCTGTGATGACAAATTAACACAGTCATTGTCAACGTCAGATTTATTTCTAGAGCTCTTTAAAAAAACAAACTTGTTGCTTTTGTTTGAAAAGGATGTTTTAAAAAAATCCATATTTTCCTTCTGAAAAAAACAAACAAGCACGTATTCTTAGATAGAATTACTAACAAAGCACTTATATACTAATAAAGGGCTGGCTTATCTAAAGCCAGTTGAGTAGCACTTGAAATGTTTGGCTCTATGAAACCTGATGTACTTATATGATTCTGTTTTCTTCAAGGTTGTATCTTCCTGGTCAAATGCACTTATTGTAAGTCGCTTTGGATAAAAGCGTCAGCTAAATGCAATGTAATGTAATGTAATGTAATGTATTCATGATAAGCTGTAAGCAGATATTACATGTTTGCGGTGGCATGTGTGAGTTCCCAGCTAGACATTTTTGGTTCTCAAAAAATTCTGAGAATGTTACCATTCGTTGTTCTAAGAATGTTTTCAGCGGAAAGTTTTAGTTTGGTTCCCAGAATGTTCTTCTGAAAGGTAGGAAAACATTCTTTAAAAACATTCTTCAAATGTTTGGTGATAACCTTCTTAAGATGTTTTTGATACCATTGTTAGAACATTATGCCCTACTGTTCTTAAAACGTTTTCAGCGGGACGTTTTATTTTGGTTCCCAGAATGTTCTTCTGAAAGGTAGGATAACGTTCTCTAAAAACATTCTTAACATTTTTGGTGATAACTTTCTGAAGATGTATGAGCATTGAGACAATGAATAGGATGTATAAAAACGAATTTCCAAGCCAATGTTATCAAAAACATCTTAAGAAGGTTATCAAAATCATCTGAAGAAAGTTTTCACCAAACATTTTAAGAATGTTTTTAGAAAACGTTATCCTAACTTTCAGAAGAACATTCTGGGAACCAAAAGAAAACTTCCCGCTGAAAACATTCCTAGAACAATAAATGTTTTTAGAACCAAACATTTCTAGCTGGGTTGCCCTGCCCTGTAAAAAATAAAACATCCCTCCCAAGGATTGCTTCAGTCAAGTCCTCAGCCAGTCAAGCAGCCAACTGCATCGGAGAGCAGGAGACGTATCCTCGAGCTGATGCACTCTCTCCACAGCTGCCTTTACAATTTATACCTGCAAGCTAACATTTTTCTAGGGTCAAAAATACACAACCCAAATCTGATACATGGTTTTATACAGACTATGCCTTTCAGCGATAATATTTTAATACTAAAACGCCACTGTTTCTATTGTAAGAAATCGGTTACTGTATATATTTTTGAACAATGTGCACATTGTTTAGGTTTTATTGGACATTTTAATGTAACTTCATATGTTTCTAATGGAAATCTTTATTTGATTTGCTTCTTACGTTTTTTATGATTATTTTATAACTGCATTTGATCTTTAATTGGACATTATACTGACCTCTCATGTTCATACAAGTATCTGTATTATTTTATTTATATTTGTATTGTGTATTCTTGAGAATATATTTGTATTGTATTTTATTTGATGCTTTATTTGACATTTTACCTTCATATTTTTGTAAAAATATATTTATTTGCAAAGTTTAACTTGTGTTGTTATTAATATATATTTGTTTTGATTATTTTATATTTCATTAGATTATTAGATTGAGATTTTACTTGAATTTCTGATCTTAAAATAATATGTTTTATTTTGTACTTGTTAATATGTCTTATCTTCTTGGATATTTTTTATTCGACTTTATTTGATGTTTTTTTGATACTTTATATTTTTATAAAAAATATTTATTTTAATAAAGATTTTAATAACATAACAAACAAATATATTTGTATATATTTGTATTTAATTCACATTCTTTTCTACGAAGTTATTCTATATTTGTATTTATTTAATTCTATGGACCAACTGTCAGCTTCTCCATTCAGATTTTCTTGACCTTGATTTTTTACACATGGTCATTAATCAGAAATGTAAAAATGATGGTTGCCATAGAGACAGAAAACACCCCTCCAGCAGCTGAATTTTCATTAAAATATACACAAAATGTATTTCTGTTTATAGTTCAGCAAAAACAAACTCGGGTTGTTTGAATAAAGGAGTCCGTCAGAAAAAATTGCAGCATCAGTCTAATTTCATGCAGCGCGGGGCACGAGAAGTTTCCACACAGCACAGCAGGTCAGCCTGCAGCTCTTCATCTCACAGCTCTCTGTGCTGCTCCTCCTGTTTCATCTCCAGCCGACAAACTGATGGAGTGGGCACAGTGTTGCATTTGCTTTAGATTTAAACTATGCAGGGTAACAGGTAAGGCCTTAAAACTGCTAAAAACACAAAAAGTGAACTTTGATGATTTTTTCCCCCATTTTTCAAGGGTTAGGGGTTGGGTTGGGTCAGGTTATCCGTCACTAACAATGACCAATCAGCTGTTCAATCCCACCCAATGACAAAGTGTTCTTCGGCAAGATGCTTAACCACAAATTGCTCCGTAGCTGATTGTTTAGATTGCTCTTTTTTGGGGTCTTTTAAGAAATTGTTCCAAATTTGGATTTGAAAAACACGACTCACAAGGCATCTTCTTCAGAGCACTATTTTGTACTATTCAGTAAAGCACAGTTTTACACTGATATATAACTGTAGACAATGGAGGAGATGCTTTTTTTGGCCCTCACTCACACAAAAAAGTCCCACACAAAGTCCATATTTTGGGGCAGGTTGTCTGGGTGGACATTACAAGTTGGTGCTGAGAATTCTGATTTGATCACCATTCATCACTGCTCTGCGGCGGTAAGATTGAGTTCTGACAATGTCATTCATACAAAAAGTGAGGACAAGCCTCTTTCAGGAGCCAAAATGGATAAAATAAGCAAATGGGGTGATGGTACTCTGTCATAAAACCACAGTAAAGTGGTGATAATGTGTCAAGATTCTTTAGACACAGTAACAGAATAGAGCTTTTATGCCAGGAAACACCAAGGTGCTAGGTGTAGACGTGTGAATCAAAACAAGCAGAACAAGAGCAATGGGACTTTCCCATTAGATGTCGGTATATTGCAGAAAATAGGCTACCGTATGTAGCCAATACAAGTTTTGTTCAGCAGGATAGTCTCCACACATTAACACCACTTTGTGATTTTATAGGGGAAATGCAAATCGGCAAAAGCTAACGTAATGCTATAAACTGACGATGGCATGCAGCCTTACACCTTGGCTAAGCTAAAGGCAGACTTGTGTCGGCTTGATGGCGTTTAGTAATCTTATTTAGTCACTGGATAGGGCATGAAGAGAATGGTGTTTTTCATTGCCTTTGTGCTGAGCATGAGTTGTTCCATTTATTTTTCTTGTTGTATTTGGTCTTTGTGGTCCTTTCAAATTGTGCCTGCTGTGTGTTCAGCCTCTCGCTGTCTTTTTTTAAAATTAATACATTTAATTAGGGCAGTTTGAAACAAAAATATACAATTATTTTATGAAAGTGAAGGCATAGAAACATTTGTCAATTATATTTCAGTTATTTAACTGAAGCATACGCCACAAGGCTTATTGTTTGTATTTTGGAAATGCACTCACGCTGGCAGACTGGTATTTTGGGACTGAGGGTAAAAACACTATGACATTACCATTAATCTATTTGAATACATACAGTAAAAACAAAGGCATGGGCCTAGGCTGCACAACTCAAGTATCAAATGTACTCAATGACATTCTGAAAGGTTGAATCAATTATTCTTATAAATTAATTATTAACATGATGATATCAATATATATATATATATCTATATACAGTATATAAAAAATATGCTCAATGCTAGTATTTAAAGTACACTCGTCGTACATATAGCAATTATAAAAATATAACACTGCTGCACAATCCTTAACCCTAATGCTGCGTTCACACCGGACGCGATGCAAATATTCGCTTCGCTCTAAACGCTCCTATCGCATCGCTCTAGTCGCTTGAGTTTCACCGCGGCTGCCAGCTGTGTTTACTCGCATCATTCAAGCAAGACGCGCTGGCTCGGGAGCTACAACTACAACAAAATGAACATATTTTACCGTGATTAAATTGTAATACACGTTTCTAAATGATGCCGACGTAACGGTTAGTAAAAACCATGAATTAATGCTTGACAAGTCTGCAGACAAGACGGCAGGCGAAAAACCTTTCAAAATGCTTGTTTTCTGAATGGAGATTGGGTCGACCAGGCTAAGCTAACGTTGTATATGCTCATTCCACACTCATAACAACGGCCTACAGACATAAATAAACCAGCGACTGTATTCGCCATGACACAGACAGTCTGTGGTTTGTACTTGTTTAACTTCTGTACAATTTTTGAACAGATACGAGGAGCTGTGATCTTTGTGTGCTAACTGCTAACAGCTAATGGCTGATGTTTTCTGGTTGAACGTCAGTGACGGCAGGCTGAGATCCTCACCTCTGATTGGCTTCCGCGAGAACGCGTCACGTGAATTTGACGCTCGAGTTGAAAAAATGTAACTCTCGCGTTTGACGCGGCCCCCTTCAATCGCGTGATTCGCGCTGCGTCCACCGCTTCATGCGTGCCGTCGGAGCGAATTCGCGTCTGATTGTGTCTCTGCATTGACTTTACATGTAATCGCGCCGCCCCCAAACGTTGCATCGCGTCCGGTGTGAACGTATCATTAGAATCCACTTCCAGTCGATGTGTAGGATCTATAGTTTGATAGATATTACGATGATGATTTGAGGTCTCGCCAGGATAACGTGTATGCAGCTTCCATGTAAAGTTAGGGTGCGGGTGAAAACAGTTTTTCCGGTCTCAAAGTTTTCATAATAAAACCGGATATATTCACCTCACTGTCAAATGATTACACAGTGATATCTGCATTACTCATCCACTAAAAAACATCAGTTTATCCTTGTTAATTACACAATATTGATTGGTTTAAATTGTGTACAATGCTTTTTGTGTTTTTAACCTTCGATTCAGAGAAACAAAGACACTACAGAGTTAAGACACTAGTTTCCGAAGACACTACACTACCCAGAATTCTCAGCTATCGTTTGGGACTAAAACATCCGCCTTGCTTTACAAACCCCGTGATTAGTCATCAAGCCCTGTGATTGGATGTTGGAGTGGCAGTGTGACAAGGTTACGCTGAGCGTCAACAGCTTCCCCCCCAGAACTACACACCCTTGAGGTTTAGAGGATACGAAACACAGTGGTGTTATCAAATTTAAAACATATAACTAATAAATGGGTGAATTAATATACCCACATGACACCTAAGGTCAGAAGAGCTTTATTTAACAGCTGGTCTTATGTCTGTGACCCCTCCTGTTGTTCATTGATAAGCCTGAAACATGCACTTGTCA
>NW_011345674.1:68255-87395 GCF_000735185.1 Notothenia coriiceps | reverse complement strand
TGAAACGAATGTGCGTAGAGTTTTAAAGGAATGCGGATAGTCTCACCTTGATTCTGGCGCATTGTTTATCGTTTTATAGATCCTATTCTCATCCACCATCTTTGTTTGTGACGTAAAGAGTGTAATGATGCGTTCACACCGGACGCGATGCGAATATTCGCTTCGCTCTAAACGCTCCTATCGCATCGCTGTAGTCGCTCGAGTTTCACCGCGGCTGCCAGCTATGTTTACTCGCATCATTCAAACAAGTCGCGCTGGCTCGGGAGCTACAACTACAACAACATGAACATATTTTACCGTGATTAAATTGTAATACACGTTTCTAAATGATGCCGACGTAACAACATACTGACACCGGTTAGTAAAAACCATGAATTAATGCTTGACAAGTCTGCAGACAAGACGGCAGGCGAAAAACCTTTTAAAATGCTTGTTCTCTGAATGGAGATTGGGTCGACCAGGCTAAGCTAACGTTGTATATGCTCATTCCACACTCATAACAACGGCCTACAGACATAAATAAACCAGCGACTGTATTCGCCATGACACAGACAGTCTGTGGTTTGTACTTGTTTAGGAGGAGGAGCTGTGATCACTGTGTGCTAGCTGCTAACAGCTAATGGCTGATGTTTTCTGGTTGAACGTCAGTGACGGCAGGCTGAGATCCTCACCTCTGATTGGCTTCCGTGAGAACGCGTCACGTGAATTTGACGCTCGAGTTGAAAAAATTGAACTCTCGCGTTTGACGCGGCTCCTTCAATCGCCTCAATCGCGTGATTTGCGCCGCGTCCACCGCTTCATGCGCGCCGTCGGAGTGAATTCGCGTCTGATCGCGTCTCTGCATTGACTTTACTTTATGTAATCGCGCCGCCCCCAAACGTCGCATCGCGTCCGGTGTGAACGTAGCATAACCCTCACACTAAACACATATATGACAAAGAGCATAATAGTTCGAAGTAATTGAATGTTGGATCAACAAAATGCAGAATGAGTAAGAAATAGTATATACTGCATATTGAATAAAGCACGGTAAGCATACACTAAAGAATTACTTTATATAACCTTCAGCTCCCTTCCGATTGCTCCTACATGATAGCATGTTCTTAACATAAGGAAGGAGGACACTAAAGGTTCCCAAAGTGGGTCATTAATTTCGCTTGAGCCTAACTGACTTATTTACTACAGTAAAATATGTCATTAAAGAAACATTCATATCGCGAGGCCCTAATCAGACATGCCTGAAGGATTGACGAGGCATCAGCCTCCGGGACTCGAGTGTCTCTTTGATTGATCTTTTAATTCCTTGCATGGTTTTGAACCACTTTGATATTTGAATCTGATGGATATTTACACGAGAGGGGGAGCTGCCAGAGAGCTAGGGCGCCCTCCTCGCTTCATTTCCAGACCGAGTTTCATTCTCAAGGAACGATTAAGCTTTCCTTTCGACTCTCTCCTCTACGTTGGCACCTCGAAGCGGCTGATGGGAAGCTCAGAGCAAAGCTTGGCTTTTCATCTGTTTTCAGAGCCAACCCCTAGCTTGGAAGCGCAGAAGGTTCATGTTTGGATCCTGACTGAGGTAAACATGCAGGTCGCTGTGTTTTGCCTCAACATTCTGGTTTTCCTCAGGGGTAAACGGCCAACCCCTTTAGCTTGCTGCGGAAATGATGAAAGGAAAACAAATGCAGAGGGAAGATTCTAGGTTACGAAAGTTGGTAAGATCATTTTCCCTTGGATGGATGCATTGGGAGTTATGAATGGGAGGAAACAAAGTGAGAAAGGGAACGATTGAGCATAGAGTTGTGACTTACTATGGTGATATAAAATAAGGACATATTAAAACCCCTATGTCCGAAAATTGCAGAGTTTTGAGCCATGCTAGCATCATCTAGGGTCGCCTTGTTGGTCCCCAACTGTGGGTTGGGCAGAAAAAAGCCACATTGCTTTTTACAGACTTTTCCATTAACCTTGATGGCTTCACAATTACTCAGAGCTAAACAGTTTAGCATCTGGGAATAGTATTCTGGGGACCGCCCATTGTTCTGAAGGCCTAAAACCCCAGTAGTCTAAACTATATCCCACTGGACATAAAGTCCATTAGTTTGACAGTCCGTTAACCTGGAAAAACAAACACCCTTTGCTCTGAGTCTCTTTGCTCACAAAAGAAACTCTGCTACTATGGCGAAGGCATTACCAATGCTTATCTGCCCTGATTAGCTAGTACTTGTTGGCTAGTACTTGTTGGCTGGTACTTGGCTCAATTGGCTGGCAAAAAAAGGTTTTGGCATGAGGAGTGAGATTGGTAAAAGTGACTGAGGTATATCTTGGTGGGCCTATCAAAGGCATTATATATAACCATTGAGTGAATGAAACCATTCCTTTCTTCATTCACTCAACTTTTGGGACAAATCCAGAGAAATCCAAGCAGAAACATATTTTTCTTTTAACACCTGCTGGGCACCCCGATCCCTGACTGTTTTACCTCGTTGACAGGTAGCTACTAAAGTGTACAGAGACTTTTGTGAAATACATTTAAACTGAAGTTGAAGTTAAGTCTGTATGTTTTTCTTTCTTTTAAATCAAGGATTCTTAATTGATGTTCACTTTCTGTAAAGCCTCACATTCAACAACATGTGGAGTTTAAGCTGAGGCTTGGTTTCCTTTTAATTCAAAAAGAGACTTTTTATGCTTCTTTTATGTCTGTGATTGATTATGGTGACTTGTCTTCTCAATGCATTCACTCTTTAGCTACTGTATGCCATGGAGCATCAAGGTTCAATCAAAAACTGCGGCCCTAACTCACCATTGATCCCTGTAGGTTAGGGTTGAATGGCAGGCATTGACCATCCATACACTTCATCCCTGGCATGTGTTTATTTATGAGGCGATTCTTTACTTCATATCTATTTAAATGTATCCATCTGAAAAATGCTGCAAACTACCCTCACTGTTCTGTGATAGACTTATTACATCCCCAAAGTCCATCTTGAAAGGAGAAAAAAGGGTTCTTAGGTTAGCTTCTGCTCTGGCTTGGATTTTCTTGCAGATTAATTTGGGTCTAGGGGAGTTGGTCTCTTGTGGTAGAGTGTTTTCAAAAATGTACTCGGGTCAGGTTCTAGATGCTTTGACTGAGCCAATTATCTCTATGTGATCCAGGATGTGGTGAACTGAGGCTCAGTTTGTTACACTCTACTGCACTAAGCTGACATGGTGTTGTCTCTGTCTTATGTCTCTAACTTGCTGCCTGTTTTGGCCAGGACACACAGACTTTTAATCTAAATTAACCTTTTTCTGGTTAAATAGAAAACAATAATTGTAGGAGATATTGCTATAAAGCGTTTGTCAGATATCCATGAGGAAAACCAAACAGCAATGCTAACACGATGGCATGCTAATATATATAGGTTGTTTAATGTTTACAATGACTTAAATCACACATTGTGTATATAGCAGAATACATTTACTGTATTCTACTATGTTACATTCCCTAAAATAGCATGAAAACAGTACTGCATACACTACACTCTGTTAACAATCCTACAATGCAATGGGTTACATGCTATAGATGAAAAGATAAGAGTTGGGCCACCAGGCACGCCACTACACTACATACATCTCAATGTAAAGCTCACTTTAGATAAACTGTCGGATCATAATTATAAGGAGTAATGAGAAAGTGAAAGACATCCTTGTTCTTGCACTCATTTATTAATAATAAGATGTTGTACAAACGGACATCGATCCCACATGGCTCATTCAGCTAATGCACAAATTATAGACCTGGGAGTGAATGGGTTCCCATTGATGCTAGTGTCCATTTTATTTACTCACTGCGTATTGTGTTTATTTGATGGCTGACATTATAAATATTTCAGTACTCTTCCAGAAATATTTCTCTCCAGGGTTAGTAGCTACTCTGCATAAAACCCAGTGAAAATGTAAACCAATAGAAGATGTATTTCTCCTAACTCTAGAAATTACTCAAACACTGTAGTGTGTTATAGGTTATTGAGCATGTAAATGCTCCCCAAAAACAAAAATCCCAAAGTGCCCTCCAGAGAGGGACAACCCCCCTCCCCCCCTCCGATATGCCTCCATTGGACTACTTTGTTTACTTCCAGGACATAGTGAAATCTCGATGTGACACTCCCGCTTCTATTAGCTAACGCTTTAACACATCGTACGTGATATGCTTAGGGGCGGGACATCTCTAAGCAGTTGACCAATCACAACAGAGCCGACCAGCTATCCAATCAGAGCAGACAGGGCTCTGGTTTCAGACAGAGGGTGAGAAGAGGTGCTGCAGCACAGGCAGTATGAGAAAATAAAGAGCTTTTTTAACATTAAAGCATGGAGACATGTCACAGCAGAGACACTACATACTGATGTGAACCCAGAACATTTGCATAATAAGAACATGTGGATCATACTCTTTCACCACCACTCTAAGAATCTATGAGCCAAACAGTTTCAAAAGCTACTCAGCTTCCTTTTCAAATGTGCAATTAGCACACGTAAAACTAGGTCAAACCACAAGGTCCCTGAATCAGACACTCTGAAAAGAAGTGCAACAGAGAAGTAAACACATGCACACACAGTCGCTGGAGCCATGCCTATTGAATTAAACTCCTTTCTATACGGATGTCATCGTCTGAAGGAGGAGCCAGTGAGAGGAAAGGCATGCTGGGAGGACAAGGCTCCCCAATGGTTGCTTTTGACTGAGTTAATCATGGCACATAAACACACAACAACAATGGGCCAGAATGGTCATGTGTAATGGAGAAGGAAATGATGGTGCCATTGGTGTATGGAGATGAATGCATGGCAGCCCCTCTTCACCCGTTGCTAGGTCTTATGGTGAATAGTGTGTAGACTTGTTTGCCAACACGGACAGATGGAGAAGGGAAAAGATAGAGTGAAGGAAGCCGAGAGAGCGCTTGTAGGAAGGCTAACTCATGGGGTTATTGCTGTCTGTCTTTGCTGGCACACACATCCGGGGGGGGACAAGTCTGGCAAGCAAAGGTCTGTAGAGTGAACTGTTGGTTGTGGTTGCCAATGAGCAGCAACTCGATTCAACACATGGTAAGAGATTTACAGACAGTGGAAAACCAAGAGATAATACTTTCACATATGATTCAAACAGAAGAACAAACACTTTTTTCCCCCACGGACAATTTGAAAGAGCACAACCAAAAGACAGCGTGCCATGAAATGTTTCATTTGTGTTGTGGAATGTTTCTTTCAAAAGCAAGTGTTCCATTCCTGTAATTGCTTACTTAAATCAATCCCAGAGAAACAGGCAAATGAATTGTAGGCTCTCATTGTGCAGTAATAATTCAATGGACGTATTGCTTTCTGTGAGATGTCGCACTTAAACAATAAAGCCCCTTGCGGAGACAACTCAAAGGAAATATTGATGTGTCATGTCATGTTTTGCTTTCAATTGTTGTTTTTGCTCTCCAAAATCTCATTTTTTGATTTACAAATGTTTGTAATTATCAAAAAACTGTGAATAAAGGGACAATACTTTGTCAAAAATAAACTGTGTAACACCATGTGACTTAGAAAGAAGTTATACCTTTTTTATTTTCAGTCTATTTGCACACACACAAGACTACATAATGAGAAAATAATAAAAATAATAATAATAATAATAATAATAATAGTGACAGAATTTGTCAAAATAGCCAACGGACCTAAGATAAATTAATTTGGGGAAATAAAAAAATAAATAATAATAATTAGATGAGACATAAAAATGCACTTACAAAAAACTATAAAACAACAAAAAAAGAAATAGAAACAATATAAGCTATTGAATATGTACTGTATGTACATTAAGAAAATGTGGGCATTATGATTTAAATGTGATGATCGTTTTCAAAGGAATGTAACATTGGAAGGAAAAAGGCCTTAATAAAAATGTTGTTCCAGAAATGAGCCAACTTCTTTTCCTGCTTTGACACAGTGAGTAAGGATACTGGTTAGACACATGAAACAATCTAATTACTCTAGCAGCTTTATCAGGCTAAACCTGTCTGCAATATGTTCTCTGAGCTTCCCACTTGTCCATATCGCATGTTAAATTATATCCGATTGAGATTAAGTCTTTCCCTGGCAGATGTCTGTCTAATTGAGTGTTGCAGCTCCAGTTGGTGGGGTTGTCGCTTGGCTCAATGCCTCCCTCTGCCTCCATGCCTTTCATGACACAGCACAAATGTAACAACAGGGTGTTGGACTCAGACAGAAGCACACAAAACGCACTCTGTTATTTCCCCCCTTTGTTTATCCTGTCTCTCCTACAGTGGACTCAGTGGCCTCTTTATTACAATGCAAATCATTTCCCAGACTATGCCTTAGTATCACCTCCAGTACACGCTCATGCATGGCAGGAATTTCTTACGAGTATGAGTTAGGTGGATTCCGTTTGCCGCGCTCATCACTGTTCACTGATCAAATTACTGTGCAGCGCCACACAAATAGGAATGAGTATGATGTTTATATTAGATTCAATCATGTCTTGTGGTCAATATAAACAGTATGCTGCAGAATTTGTTGACATTATATCCGGTCGCATTGTAATTCATATAATGCATAATACTCATTTTCCTGCACACCACCATCTTTCCTGTCCCTCAACAAATGAACTGTTACCTGCAACTGAATTATTATTAATATCATATATTGATTTGAACTGGTACTATTAAAATGAAAAAAAACAGCTGTGTGTCTCCATGACTGTTTCATGTTAAGTTTATTCCGATGTATCATAGCTTGGATATTATTGCCAATGTTTTAGCAAGCCTTCCTCATCGTACAGGTAATAAAAACCCTAAGTATTATGATAAATCATAGTTCTCCATGCTATAGAGATGGAATGTTATTCAAATTAAAGCATATAAATGAGCCACATTGTTGCACTGATGTTTCTTCATTACAATAAGTACACACACTGTTTATTTTCAACAAAGTCGTAATTATTCATTCAAGCATCAAATCCTGCTCGGAAAATAGTCCCCTAAAAGAAGTTAGCGGGTAATGAGAGACAAATTAAAGTATTATCCTTTCACTGCTGAGGTCTGAAAGCACAACATCCCTAAAAAGAAGTCAGATGTGGCAAAAACATAATCAGCCCAAAAACAAAAACACCCTACAGTAGATTAATCAAATGTATTTGGAAGAGAAGACAAAGGCAGAGGGTGATATAATAACCCAAATTGTTTCTTTACCGACCACATTTTGGTCAGACTTTGATGATCTATTGATCTATGATCTAACAGTCCGAAAAATTGCCCATTTGTCCTACAGTTCGTTATCCAGGAACAAACTGCCAAAGTTCTGTAGAGACATTGCTTGTTTCTGTCCCTGCAATATACAACATAACATTATTATAATTGTTCAAGAATTACGTCCTAACTATGGCACGACACACCATACTCTGATTGGCTAGAACTTGTCCCCTTCCTTTGTCTGGTTGGTAAGGTGTAGGCATGAGCAGAGAGATTGGTAATATTTTGGGTAAGAATATCAGAAAAAAAGAAGCTTGGGGCATGTGGCATATGTAATGATTTGTCTATAGATAATGGGCTATCCACCAATGGGGACATTTTTCAGGATTGTTCCGGGTTATGGAAAAATGGACCGTCAGAACAATTGCATGGCACTATAGACACATGTCAAAGATGACATTAAAAAGTAACTAAGACGTTACATATCAAATACATTTTTGATGAAAGAAACTATTAAATGGGCAGAACTACAAACATTTGAGTAATCCTTTAAATGTCAGTATTTATTCCAGACTATTTCAAACTGCCACATGGCCCAATTGGCATTCACCTCAATGCATCAAAGCCAACTGTTCCACCATGGTTTAGAACTAAAGAGAAACGTGCATGTGGGAGTGCAGATGGAGGTAAACGCAGTTAGAGGTCTGAGTCAGAGCACCTAGAACTGGCTGTACACACTATTTGGGGATTTATCTCCCCTATCTCTGGTCATGCAGCACTGGATATTGGCAACAATAAGGAACTGGGATGACTCTGAATGATTCCTTTTGAGCATCAGAGATCCTTTTCCCTATACTCTCTCTGTTTTACTAGCATCAGTAGAAACATCTCTCAAGCATATGTCAGTCCATAATATCATTTGGTTTGAGTTTCGCTTGCTTCAGGTGGAAAAAAATAAGAAAATACGTCTGGTTACATTTGGCTGAAAGACATCCTGAGGTGACACATGAAATGATGTCTAAATGTGACAGGCTGGGACTGAGATGAAAGGCAATGAAAGGTGAATGTCTCTTTTCTACCGTGGACATCTGGCCATCACATATCTGACAGGCAGCAACAAGCTCTCATTATTTTCTGCTTCCTCATTTTGCCTGCTGCTCTGACACAAATACAAATCTGCCATTTATGACAGGAAAATAAAACGGCAGCTGAGTTGGACTTGCAGTTGAAAGCAGTACCCTTTCACCAAGACATAAAGATGTGACTGTTCAGAATAGCAGGGGTGAACCATGTCAGAATGCGTAGCGGATAAGTGTAACCTTTACTGTTGTAGAAAAATTGAACAGTTTGATTTGAGAAATGTGTTGGTCTTTTACACCCTTTGCTGATTGCTGATTTCAGCTTTTTAATTCACTTGATGTCTGAAGGATGTACTTTTGAAGTAAGAAGAGAGAAGCTAAGCTAAACTGAAATGTCAATCATTTTGAGAAAGGATAAAAACTACAATAAAACTGCAGCTACTGTTCAGATTGTCAAAAGACGGTAAATCCCCTTGGGTGGACATATCCCTGGGAGGCAGATGAATGACATTTGAGAAAACTGTTGCAGACGCACATCATATTTCTGAATAGACAAACACACTTTTGGGTAACTTTTTCAACAAAACAATCTGCTCCTTACAACAACTATCCATTTTAGATGAGCCGTCTTGCAGTATTGTATTTCCTCATGGGGAATGTAGTTAGGCTAGCTAGTTCCCATCAGGACAGTTACCTAGTTAGCTTAGCTTGCTCAATTGCTAGAGCTAGCAATGAATCCTACAGTCTGTTGTATGTTTGTGAATGTTCAACACCTACAGTCATCGTCCGCTCCCACACAGTCAATGGATAATTAACTAAATAATTTGCGGCCACTAAACTTCCATATACAATAAAATGAAACATTGTTATTGCTGTGCCACTTGAATTAGGTAATATGCAAATACAATTGGCCCCTTCTATGCAAATTAGCTTTATTGCAAACAACCCAATTCACAAAGATCAGCACCAACAGCTACACATAGTTACAGTGAAAGGATTTTTGTTTTCAGGGAGATTGTACTGAAGTGCATAGCGTCACGGTTCTGAAGCCAGAAAAAGGCCTTGTCTCATCTGATCAAACTTACTTATTTCAGGATGCATTGACAGGATGCAATGACAGCTGTTTCTTTGAAAAATAGTTTAAAAAAGCTTCCCTTCATGTCATTTAAAAAAAAAAAGAAGAAAAAAAAGTAAAGAGGATGATTGACAGATGATCTGAACAATAATATGAATTGTTAAACTTCATGTCCATGTTTGTCCTTTAATATAATTAGCACAATATCGTTGGTGATTCAGACTTGACACAGGGGATGCAGAATTCATGCACTCAACAACCCAAATCTATTCTTTGGTAATTTGGGTTTCCCACTGTTTGTTCCATAATATAGAAAAGAAGGGGTCTAACTTGAATACATTGACAATTATTGTGGATCAACTTGTGGTATTGCCAAAGGACCAGATATCACACTTCAGACTAGAGCATAGCAGGGTAGACCCAAGTGCAGGACACAGAATACATTTATAGAAAATGTATTTCATAGTTTCATGCAAAACAGAGAGTGGCACAGCAAACACAACAGAGCTCTCCCATAAACAAGGATCTGACACCAACAGAGACACATTGGTTTTCTCTTTCATGTAGTGTTTTTGTGCAGATTTTTTCTCGAGGGAATTCAATATGAACATGAACATTTGCCCAACAGGGTCCCTTTAAATCACAGATGGTACTGGTGCCAAATGCACTTTTCTATCCACTGATGTTATGCAGAAAAAATGCAGATATAAAAATATGGAACCAGACGCACTTAATGGATCTCTCCAAGCTGTTTAGACTGAGGGGCTGTTTGAATTGAAGTCATATTACAAACAATTTCAGCGCCAACCACAACTGACATTGCTCCAATCAGATTACCAGTACTAACATTGTCAAACAGAACCAATAAAAAAGCATTATTGTGATAAAGCCTAGCTATACCACATGCTGGAATCACCTACTCCGCAACATCTTACGATACAAACCAGTCTATTGTGATATAAAAGTAATACAATCATAGAGGCGGTTACACAGCCCTCACTGTGTTATCTACAATGCTGCGAATCCATTTGCTACATGGCGTCCTCCCTCCCCCCATCGCCCTGCTTCTGACCTTGTCATATAATGTAGTTGTGCCTCCTTGTCATTTAAAACTGGACAACATTTGTCCTTTATGATGCCGCTGCCTGCCTCTAGTATAATCTAACGTCTCAGAGTAAGTATCAAATCTACCTGACTGGCTTTGGAAATATCAAAGCAGGTGTGTGATAAACTGATATACTCCCACTCTCTGGCGCGAGAAACATAAAGTCAGCCTCTCTGTACTGTAAGTCAACTGCAGAGGAGGACAAGCACTTGAAATATTATCGAGTAATTGTTATTTAAAAGGCATTAGGAGCATCGGTGGAAATTAAGTCAATTCTGGACATACGTAACTGCTTGGTGAATGACACAAACTAACCATCCATGATACTGATGATAATAACCAGGCTAAGAATGTGCTACCAAGGAACACAGAATGAGCGAGTCTTCTATTTGTGGTACATTTCCCACATGATGTTGCACTTCAGCAGAGCCTAGACCTCTGTTGCAGTAATTGTACAATGATTCACAGCTTGCAGACTCAAGAGGCCAGGGTGAAAGAAAAATAAATCTCCAAACATATTACTTACAACAACCCCGATCTTTGGCAAGAAAATCTGGTCCTGCCCCCAACTTTTACACAACAATTAGTCATTAATAAATATAAATGGCCGTGGCTTGCCTCTGGAAATAACCACCCCTAACATTAACCTCAATGCAGTAAAAAGAGGCCCAGCCAACCTCTCATGTCTTTGCTTGATTGTCGACTTCACAGTCAATTCCTCTGATAGAATTGGAGTCTGCAGCCTTAAGTTGACTTTGGGGACAAGCCTTTAGAAGTGTGTTGTTGGTAAATACCTGACCCTGGCCTATAACACGAGTAGCTCAAGATTTAAAGTGTGTTATTGTTTTTGAAGCTGGCAATAGGCTGTCTGAGGAGGAAAGAGGAGGATTCAAATATGAAAGCTATTCCTTAAAACGAACCATGTCATTTGAGTGTAAGTATAAAAAGCTGTTATCTAAAAGTCCAAAAACTGTCTATACCGCTATCTTCAGTATGTCTCTGGTTTGATGTGCCAGGCTTGTAAGTTGGAGACATACAAAGTTAAAAGTCAAGTTTTGTATGTTGTACAAAATTGTCGTGCAAGTTATTCTTTTGTCCAAAGCCAATAGAAAACCACCAACTCAGGCTCAATTTCTTCCTGAATCACTTCTCTGAAGCAGAAAAAGTAATTTTCTCAATCACAGAATGAGTTTTTGTCCTGTTCCACTGCACAGTTTATTTTTTCTTAGTTCAGGAATTATATTAATACACGCTCTTTTAGGCAGGATAAAGGAGTTGGGTGATTGCTTAAAGTAGGGCAATTAGACTGATGTAGTGCAATGGCCCGTGCTAAGAAACGCCAGCCATTGTGGGAACATTTCAGATTTTGACAGCATACTGACTGTTTTAGGAGGGTGTTGCTTGTCAAGTGAAGTAGCTGCTGTTAATGGTATACTCCGTTTTTAGAGGAAACTCATTAATATATAGCTAAAGAAGGTCAATAAAAGGAATCAGAAAAACATGGAATTATATGTATCACTTGTGCACTAGCGACGTTACATTTTCTAACAATACTGTGATGGGATGCTAAAAGCAAAAATAAGCAATGAAGGAAAAAAACAATGTCTTAAAACAACAGGCGCGTGGTGCACAAACAAAACAAAAATGCAATGTTAATGAATGCATTTATATGCTTATATTGTGAAAAGTATAAACAATAGTAAATCTAGTATTCACTACGTTTGTTGAAGTTAAATGGAGTTACAAACCTCCTCATCTTGGTTGTCATTGAGACTCGATGTTTGGTTATATGGTTTTATAATATTTACTCGTATGGATGGATGATTGGATGGGTAGATCGTGAGTAATAGCCCTAGAACTGTAAAGTATTCATGTTAAAAACAACAGTTAGAAAAATATGTTTACGTGACAATTAATCATTTTTTATAGGCTTTTAAAATATACTTTTCTCATCTTGCTGCTTAAAGGTGGGGTATGTAATTTTGGAGAAACCAGCTTGAGTGCGCTAGAATTTGAAAGTGCACAGCCGGAAGAAATCTGCCACTTCTTTCAGACTTACTTACAGAGTCCCTCCTCCAACACACACGAACGCGCACATGACCAATGAGGGCACGAGATAAGTTTGTGCACAGATGGAAGGCTGAAAGGCAGGTAGGCCATCCAATTATTTTAGCCAGCTAAAATGATTGGTCGTGCTTTTTACAGTACTACGGCTTCCACAGAGGACATTTTTTTATGTATTTTTTGTCAAAGCATTTAATTTATTCATTGCTATCGGGATGTTAAGAGCATTCCATGGAATATAACAAAAAGTGTTTCTGAAATAAATTACATACCCCACCTTTAAGTTGACTTCATGTTTTGAAAGCAGGGAGAAGTTAATGAAATAGCAAAGGAAGATATCAACTCTATAAACGTGTCTTTTTATACAGCTTGGATTCCTACAGAGCCCACATATTACATATTATAATTTGGGTATTTGTATAATTCATTTTATTTCCCTTGGGTCAAATCAAATAAAGTCGTTAAACTTAAAAGTCTTTAAACAGCAATGGTGGAGTTTTAATCAATAATGTAACATATTTAAGTGGACATATTTATCCCATGAAGCGTTCCCTTTAATGAGAGCAATGTCTTTCAGGTTGACAGTGACACCAATTAGCAAATGCAGGCTTCCATGATCAAACATTAAGCCGGGGTCCATTTAGCAAGACCTTCTTAATGACTCAACTCTAACTATGCTGGAGAAAAAAAAAACTATTCTCCAGTGTTTTTCATTGTAAATACTTTCAGAACAATGTTATTTGATATCCAGCAACTACCCTCCAGTACTCCAGAGTGCTCCAAATGAAAAATCTCCAGCAGCTTTATTATTTTTGCCTTATTGTTTCTCTGTAAGCGGTGCTTTGAAGTATTTAACATCTCCCGCCCAACGTTCCTCCAGAAGGATCCTGCTGCTCTCAGTGTAAATCTTGTAATTGGCAATTATTTCTGGGCGAAAAAGCTGCGGTATAAATCAATTGTGCGAAACAACTGTGCCACCAAATATTTTGACTTAAAATGCAGTCTGATAGTAAACATCGATAAATGAATGAAGTCTAACACTTAAAGTATCTCTAAGTATCTCTCTTGTAATGAACAGTGGAGTGCAAGTTAACACCTTAGAGATTTTAGAAGCCTCTCTGTGAGCCGGCTGAGGAACAGAACCTTCTCAGTGCAAAAATAAGAAAGTCTCACATTTAACAAGATGCATTTCTTACAAGGAGAGAAGCTTGAGCATTGTGTGCTAATCAGACTCTAAATGAAACACAGACAAACACACAGCTGTACCAACCGCAGCGTTTCTCAATGGACTTAAATGTATTATTTGTAATGCTGCTGCTGGGAATTCCTGAACTCAAACTACATCAGAGGATTTTATTTGCCTGAAAAAGCAACCAAATACTAAGCTTTAAGAAAACTAAAAAACTTTTTTAACTGACAGAAAAAGAACACAGCTATACTTTATTGGAAGTACAACCCTCTGAATCAGAAAAGACAATCTAAAAAGCAATATTTGTTGATTTTCTCTCTTTTCAATGGAGCTTTATCTTCACTGTGTTTGCTAACCAAAATGCTCCATTATTTTTGGACAAGCTGTTGTTGACACTGCTAACAGGGCAGCCCTTCATCCTCAGTTGGGAGAATTCCACAGGTCCCCAAGCACTCAGAAGTGTCACAGTCACAGTCTGCTGGGGTAAAAACCACCAGACAAAAGAAAAGAGGAACAAAAGAAAAAAGAAATCGAAGCACAGTTGGTCGGAGCACTTTGAATCCGCTCAGACACTAGCAATAGCCGATTACCAATTACCAGCACAATGTAATTCATCCCTCTTCACAGACACCGCAGAGCCCTTAGCTATAACATATGCATCATCTTCCCACGGCCCAGAGTCTCGGACAGCCACTAGAAGGGTCGGGTACCCTCCATACATCTGCCTGTGACAGCGGGGGGAGTTTGACTCGGTGCCATAACCACAAGTCTCCAGGGAAATCATTTAGTGGAGAAGTTGGGCCCAGTCACAGCCTGCTCACTGCTGATAAAGGGGTCATCCCGTGCCTGGGTCTTGTCCTGCACCCTCTCCACATACCAGTTTCAAAAACCCATCAGCCATACGATGATTAACTCACTGGAAAGAAAGATTAAAGGAGAAGAATGTCATGAAAGAAACAGAGAAGCAGAAGGGGTGTGCAGTGTCTATGTAATCACACAAAGTGCCACAGTTTTCCTGACTGGGATATACTGTAATGGCTGCCTTTGAAGGGATAGCAACAGACAGTGGCTTTGATGTAGGACTTTCATACAGTATCACTTTTAGGATATCTTACCTCACAGTGACACCTATCAGCCATTTCTGATTCGGGCGGATGTATTATTTCAGCCAAGGAGGTTCTGAGTTACACCTCTGTGAGTAAGACAAACAGAATGGCCCTATTTTAAATGAAACATTTCATTTTAAAGTGTGGGTTTGATCAACAAATTCTCTTTCACTTTTGGTAACATTGCAAGATAACGCAGATTAATCCAACACGTTAAAAACCAAAGCTTAAAATGTTTAGCCTGAACATTTTATTTGGGTAATGTAAACTAAAATATATTTCTAACTATATCAAAGTAGTTATCTCAAGGCATCCAAGTTTGTCTAACTCCATTAGTCAAATACTTAAAATTGTATGTTTGAGGTCAAACTAAATTCTTGCTTTGCCAAATAACTGAAATCTGCAGGGGTCTTCATCTACACTCTAGATGTACTGCAATCTCTCCTGCTTTCAACTGGACCTTTGAAAGTAAGCACTTTATTTGAATAATAATATAATATTTTTATTTCAAATATCTTGCTTATTTATCACATTTACCTTGCAGAATAAGTGTAGGAGCTTCTTCTCTTTTGTAGCTGAGCTTTTGTGGCAAAATAAAGAGTTTGTCTTCCTGTCTTCAAACTGCACACCTTAGAATGATTCCAGTCATTGCTTCAGCCTGTGATTGGTTGGCGGGCACTCATTATTCATCATAGCTGATCTCTATGATTGAAGCTGTCAACTTTAAACATTTTTGACTGACTTGGTATTGATTGTTACTAATCTACAGCTCAAAATGAAAAAAAATAAAGATAATTCTGAACAAATAATATGCTGACACGATTTCCAGTTCTTGGATTTCTTATTGTATGACTCAAAAAATGAAGTTACATTACAGTTATCAAACAAAAGTAACAACTTAGTTATCTCACAAAAATTAAATTACTTTGCTTTAATGTAGGCAGTTTTCCTTTTAGGTGGCCGTTACGTTGTGGCTTGAAATTTTGGGTTGTCATAACATTTAGATTTTTAAAGTGAAGAAACATCATCTTGGTAGCATCTACATTGTTTCCAAACTACGACTTAAAGCTCAAAAGGGACCCTTCGAGGAGCATGTTAATGCCCCTTTGGCGTAGGTCTACCCCTGAGTGCCATTCAGGTTATGATATGTATTCTAGGGGAATTCAATTTACATTTTCCTGCCAAAGATAGCTTCACAGTTTGGTCATTCATTTAAAATACGTTGCAATAAAAGGATCCATTATAAGCTTAATTACAGAGTTAAATCCAAATCCACACACAGCAGTGGGATGAAAAATGGGGCCTCCTTAAGAATCAGCGAGAAAACTGAGGAGTCGACAACATACCCGGTATGACTTGAAACGACGGATTGACAGCTGGTCAGGTCTCACGTGCTGTTTAACCATCAGAGACTATAGATGTACGACAACAAAGAGAAACAGCAACAGTTTGCAGCAGCATTTGTTCCGCAGCAGTTACAACAGTGCATTGGTAATCTGCCATTATCTGTGTGGTATTCCTGAAACAAAGGCTGTACATGTAGGAGGCGCTGCCGGTTCGTTTTAATGACCTAATTTCCCACAGGTGTGGCGATGGATGGATGAGAAGAGTGGGACGTGCAGACACACAACCAATTAACAAGGAGCTGTTTAACCTTCCTGCCGAGGGAGAAAAGATGGGTTAAACACGCAGAGGAGAGTAACGATGGTGGTGGAATGCTTAAGCAGTGTTTAGTGCCTACAACTGTATGCACTCCCATTTGCAGCCGCCTCTACTCCCCAGCTGATAACCCTACAAAGAAAGAATGAGCCTTTGAGAGTTTATGTTATGGCATGCTTTTGTTCTAGCGACAGCGGAGTCATTTCTGTCCAGAGGTTTGGAGCAGGGAGGAGAACAATAATTATGCACAAGTGGAGAAATCTGTTTGATCATATAGTCAGATTTGCCTTGAAGAAAGCTTTAAATTCTCTGAAGAGTTTGTGTCCAGCTACTGAACAGTGTTTAATGGGAGTAAAGTGTTCTGGCTTTTGGAGCTGTTCTGTCTTGACATGCAAAAGCACTTGGCTTAAACTATCAGGCGGTAGAATTAATGTTATTTTCAAGCCATTGAGAAACTTGTGGAGTCTGATGTGGTCATTATGTCTGAATACTATCACATTAACCATTTGACCCTCATCAAAATCGACCTATTGAAGTATTGTCCAAGGGTAAATTCTACAACTTAAGTTCATGAGCTATAAAATGCAGCCTTAATGGATTCACTTGGAATGGTATGATGACTAGTTAACGGTGGCTAATGTTAGCAAACTTTAGGTGACTATTGCTGCTAAACTGACATTAGTGAGGCAGTTCACTGGCTTTATGACTCTTTGCCTCTTGTGCTACTGTTAAGATGTGTTCGGCTTGGGGATAAAAAGTGCAAAAGGATGAACACCCAACATTTTTGGGATGCAGATAAACACTTTAAATAAAAAATCGAGTGAGGCTGAAAAGAAGCAACACAAAGAACTCCAACTTCTCTGTGAGGTTTTTTTCCACACTATGGTCATTGTGTAACGGGTCGTGTTAGGACCCAAATGCAGCACACTCGATAGCAGGAAACAGTCTATAATGAAGTTTATTCCAAAATCCACAGGTACAGAGCTGGGCAGGTAATCTATGCAGGAAAGGTAACTGTCCAATGAGATTCTCAGACAGGTTGAGGCCAGGCAGTGGATCAGGGAGCAGGTAGCAGACACAGTCAAACAGAAAGCAGGATGCAGAAACACATTGTTTAGTCATAGGCAGAGGGCTGGTGGGTTAATAAGGTTAATAATAATAATGCATTGGATTTTTATAGCGCTTTTCCTCATGCTCAAAGACCCTTGAGGAGGTAAAGTATTGATCACAATGTTGGAAATGTTTGTGTTGCAGCATAGAAAACAACAAAACAAAACAAGTCATTGCAAATAAAAATAAATTAAAGAGTAGAAATAGAAATAGAAAATACTAGAATTTAAAAATCTAAAAATAGAATTAAAGCAGCATTAAAAAGTAGAAAATATACTAGGGATCCACCGAATATTCGGCCGCCGAAAATTATCGGCCGAAAATGGTTAAAAAGGCGAAAAAATATCACCGAATGTCAGGGAACAGGGTTACGTTGGTAAGCTAACGTGTTGTTGTTGTGATGACGTAATCAAAACGCGGCGACAAGCACGGCGCGCGACCATGCTCGCGGCTGGCTCACAGCCAACATGTCTGGCGCTTGGAGATATTTAAAAATATCAGAGAAAGAGGCGCGGATTGCGATTTGTAAAACGTGTTCAGCTGACATTTCTCGAGGGGGTGTAACTGCAAAGACTTTCACCACTTCGGGATTACTCCACCACTTGAAATCAAAACACCTGGACAAATATGCGGAGTAAGATCAAATCACAAGCACTGACAGCGAGAGACTGTTCAGCGCTGCCTCTCATGTGCTTGATGAGAAGAGGAACAGACTTTTGGCTGATAAAGCAGAGAAGCTAATGTTCATTAAAAAGAACCTCCCACTTTTCCTTAATAAGTAGACAAGGCTGGCTTATCATAAGCTTATCTAGTTCTACATGTCTACTCTATACCCACTTTCCTGAACAATTTTCATTGTGAGTTATAATTCACCATCTCAGGTTATCATTAGGGGGAAATGACAGCAGCACAGTGTTCAATATATTGTACTTTCGGTATCTAAATGATACAATGTTGTTTACATTGCTCATGAGGACAGACCACCTTATTTGCAGATTCTTGAAATTGTAATTTAATTTGTAATTGATTGTGGATTTTGTATCCAGTTTTCACTTTATGTATCTTTATACAATGTTTACTACTTTGCTTATGAGGACAGACAGCCTTATTTACAGATTCTTGAAATTGAATTGTAATTGCATTTGTAAATAGTTACATTCATGTGGATTTATCCAGTTTGCACATTTGTATGCATGCACTTATAGGTGCATTTGTTGTTGTTGAAGGCCTGGCTGTTACAGTCTTTATTTACACTATTTTGGTGTAGGCCTCCTGGCCTAGATGTTTATGCAGTTTTAAAACACCTTGGCTTTGTTCTGAATGCACTTCGTGTAGTTATCCTACAGAGAAAAGAAAATGCACTTGACTTGGAATTAATGTACTGTATGCATTCAAAAGTGCTGAATAAATGTTTTATGGACCCATAATAGTGATTATTATTTAAGTTAAGTTAAGTTTTGCCATAATCATGTCTTTTTCCATAATCAGGTAGCTGAACAACATTGGTAAAAAATGTATACATTATAT